>NC_084745.1:5184501-5232001 GCF_033978785.1 Entelurus aequoreus
TTGTAACAATCCTGTAACAATCCTGTAACAATCTTGTAAAAATCCTGTAACAATCTTGTAACAATCTTGTAACAATCCTGTAACAATCTTGTAACAATCTTGTAACAATCCTGTAACAATCCTGTAACAATCCTGTAACAATCTTGTAACAGTCCTGTAACAATCCTGTAACAATCCTGTAACAATCTTGTAACAATCCTGTAACGATATTGTAACAATCCTGTAACAATCTTGTAACATTCCTGTAACAATCTTGTAGCAATCCTGTAACAATCTTGTAACAATCCTGTAACAATCTTGTAACAATCTTGTAACAATCCTGTAACAATATTGTAACAATCCTGTAACAATCCTGTAACAATCCTGTAACAATCCTGTAACAATCTTGTAACAATCCTGTAACAATCCTGTAACAATCCTGTAACAATCTTGTAACAGTCCTGTAACAATCCTGTAACAATCCTGTAACAATCTTGTAACAATCCTGTAACAATATTGTAACAATCCTGTAACAATCTTGTAACATTCCTGTAACAATCTTGTAGCAATCCTGTAACAATCTTGTAACAATCCTGTAACAATCTTGTAACAATCTTGTAACAATCCTGTAACAATATTGTAACAATCCTGTAACAATCCTGTAACAATCCTGTAACAGTCCTGTAACAGGCCTGTAACAATCTTGTAACAATCTTGTAACAATGCTGTAATAATCCTGTAACAATCCTGTAACAATATTGTAACAATCCTGTAACAATCTTGTAACATTCCTGTAACAATCTTGTAACAATCCTGTAACAATCTTGTAACAATCTTCTAACAATCTTGTAACAATCTTGTAACAATCCTGTAACAATCTTGTAACAATCCTGTAACAATCCTGTAACAATCCTGTAACAATCTTGTAACAGTCCTGTAACAATCCTGTAACAATCCTGTAACAATCTTGTAACAATCCTGTAACGATATTGTAACAATCCTGTAACAATCTTGTAACGTTCCTGTAACAATCTTGCAGCAATCCTGTAACAATCTTGTAACAATCCTGTAACAATCTTGTAACAATCTTGCAGCAATCCTGTAACAATATTGTAACAATCCTGTAACAATCCTGTAACAATCCTGTAACAATCCTGTAACAATATTGTAACAATCCTGTAACAATCCTGTAACAATCCTGTAACAATCCTGTAACAATCTTGTAACAATCCTGTAACAATCCTGTAACAATCCTGTAACAATCTTGTAACAGTCCTGTAACAATCCTGTAACAATCCTGTAACAATCTTGTAACAATCCTGTAACAATATTGTAACAATCCTGTAACAATCTTGTAACATTCCTGTAACAATCTTGTAGCAATCCTGTAACAATCTTGTAACAATCCTGTAACAATCTTGTAACAATCTTGGAACAATCCTGTAACAATATTGTAACAATCCTGTAACAATCCTGTAACAATCCTGTAACAGTCCTGTAACAGGCCTGTAACAATCTTGTAACAATCTTGTAACAATGCTGTAATAATCCTGTAACAATCCTGTAACAATATTGTAACAATCCTGTAACAATCTTGTAACATTCCTGTAACAATTTTGTAACAATCCTGTAACAATCTTGTAACAATCTTGTAACAATCCTGTAACAATATTGTAACAATCCTGTAACAATCCTGTAACAATCCTGTAACAGTCCTGTAACATTCCTGTAACAATCTTGTAACAATCCTGTAACAATCTTGTAACAATCTTGTAACAATCCTGTAACAATATTGTAACAATCCTGTAACAATCCTGTAACAATCCTGTAACAGTCCTGTAACAGGCCTGTAACAATCTTGTAACAATCTTGTAACAATGCTGTAATAATCCTGTAACAATCCTGTAACAATATTGTAACAATCCTGTAACAATCTTGTAACATTCCTGTAACAATCTTGTAACAATCCTGTAACAATCTTCTAACAATCTTGTTACAACCTTATATATATATATATATATATATATATATATATATATATATATATATATATATATATATATATATATATATATATATATATATATATATATATATATATATATATATATATATATATATATATACACACACGTATATACTGTAATTGCTCCCCTGTAAGTATATATACTGAACAAAATGATGTGTGGCATGTCAAGATGCTGATTAAACAGCAGGATCCTGTAACAATCCTGTAACAATCTTGTAACAATCCTGTAACAATCTTGTAACAATCCTGTAATAATCGTGTAACAATCTTGTAACAATCTTGTAACAATCCTGTAACAATCTTGTAACAATCTTGTAACAATCTTGAAACAACCCTGTAACAATCATGTAATAATCCTGTAACAATCCTGTAACATTCTTGTAACAATATTGTCTTGTAACAATCCTGTAACAATCTTGTAACAATCCTGTAACAATCTTGTAACAATCCTGTAATAATCTTGTAACAACCTTGTAACAATCTTGTAACAATCCTGTAGCAATCCAGTACCAATCCTGTAACGATCCTGTATTAATCTTGTAACAATCTTGTAAAAATCCTGTAACAATATTGTAGCAATCCTGTAACAATCTTGTAACATTCCTGTAACAATCTTGTAGCAATCCTGTAACAATCTTGTAACAATCCTGTAACAATCTTGTAACAATGTTGTAAAAATCCTGTAACAATATTGTAACAATCCTGTAACAATCCTGTAACAATCCTGTAACAATCCTGTAACAATCTTGTAACAATCTTGTAAGAATGCTGTAATAATCCTGTAACAATCCTGTAACAATATTGTAACAATCCTGTAACAATCTTGTAACATTCCTGTAACAATGTTGTAACAATCCTGTAACAATCTTCTAACAATCTTGTAACAATCTTGTTACAATCTTGTAACAATCCTGTTACAATCTTGTAACAATCCTGTAACAGTCTTGTAACAATCCTGTAACAATATTGTAACAATCCTGTAACAATCCTGCAACAATATTGTAACAGTCCTGTAACAACCCTGTAACAATCTTGTAATAATCCTGTAACAATCCTGTAACATTCTTGTAACAATATTGTCTTGTAACAATCCTGTAACAATCTTGTAACAATCCTGTAACAATCTTGTAACAATCCTGTAATAATCTTGTAACAACCTTGTAACAATCTTGTAACAATCCTGTAGCAATCCAGTAACAATCCTGTAACAATCCTGTATTAATCTTGTAACAATCTTGTAACAATCCTGTAACAATCTTGTAACAATCCTGTAGCAACCCAGTAACAATCCTGTAACAATCCAGTAACAATCCTGTAACAATCCTGTAACAATATTGTAACAATCCTGTAGCAATCATGTAACAATCTTGTAACAATCTTGTAACAATGTTGGAACAATCTTGTAACAATCCTGTAATAATCTTGTAACAATCTTGTAACAATGTTGGAGCAATCTTGTAAAAATCCTGTAACAATCCTGTAACATTCTTGTAACAATCTTGTCTTGTAACAATCCTGTAACAATCTTGTAACAATCCTGTAGCAATCCAGTAACAATCCTGTAACAATCCTGTAACAATCTTGTAACAATCCTGTAGCAATCATGTAACAATCTTGTAACAATCTTGTAACAATGTTGGAACAATCTTGTAACAATCCTGTAATAATCTTGTAACAATCTTGTAACAATGTTGGAGCAATCTTGTAAAAATCCTGTAACAATCCTGTAACATTCTTGTAACAATCTTGTCTTGTAACAATCCTGTAAAAATCTTGTAAAAATCCTGTAACAATCTTGTAACAATCCTGTAATAATCTTGTAACAATCTTGTAACAATCCTGTAACAATCTTGTAACAATCCTGTAGCAATCCAGTAACAATCCTGTAAAAATCCTGTATTAATCTTGTAACAATCTTGTAACAATCCTGTAACAATCTTGTAACAATCCTGTAGCAATCCAGTAACAATCCTGTAACAATCCTGTATTAATCTTGTAACAATCTTTTAACAATCCAGTAACAATCCTGTAACAATCCAGTAACAATCCTGTAACATTCTTGTAACAATCTTGTCTTGCAACAATCCTGTAACAATCTTGTAACAATCCTGTAACAATCTTGTAACAATCCTGTAACAATCTTGTAACAATCCTGTAATAATCTT
This sequence comes from Entelurus aequoreus, assembly GCF_033978785.1. Classification (NCBI taxonomy): domain Eukaryota; kingdom Metazoa; phylum Chordata; class Actinopteri; order Syngnathiformes; family Syngnathidae; genus Entelurus; species Entelurus aequoreus. The sequence continues at coordinate 5,188,675 of NC_084745.1, forward strand.
GTAACAATCTTGTAACAATCCTGTAACAATCTTGTAACAATCCTGTAGCAATCCAGTAACAATCCTGTAACAATCCTGTATTCATCTTTTAACAATCTTGTAACAATCCCGTAACAATCTTGTAACAATTCTGTAGCAATCCAGTAACAATCCTGTAACAATCCAGTAACAATCCTGTAACAATCATGTAACAATCTTGTAACAATCCTGTAGCAATCATGTAACAATCTTGTAACAATCTTGTAACAATGTTGGAGCAATCTTGTAACAATCCTGTAACAATCTTGTAACAATCTTGTAACAATCCTGTAGCAATCATGTAATAATCTTGTAACAATCCTGTAACAATCCTGTAGCAATCATGTAACAATCTTGTAACAATCATCTAGCAATCATGTAACAATCTTGTAACAATCCTGTAGCAATCATGTAACAATCTTGTAACAATATTGTAACAATGTTGGAGCAATCTTGTAACAATCCTTTAACAATCTTGTAACAATCCTGTAACAATCCTGTGTCAATACGTAAACAGTCTCGTAACAATCTTGTAACAATCCTGTAACAATCTTGTAACAATCCTGTTACAGTCCTGTTACAAGCGTGTAACAAGCTTGTAAAAATTCTGTTACAATCCTGTTACAATCGTGTAACAATCTTGTAACAATCCTGTTACATGCGTGTAACAATCTTGTAACAATCCTGTTACAAGCGTGTAACAATCTTGTAACAATCCTGTTACAAGCGTGTAACAAGCATGTAACAATCTTGTAAAAATTCTGTTACAATTCTGTTACAATCCTGTAACAATCTTGTAACAATGCTCAAATGTCAAAGCCCACATTTTCCACCACAGAAAAGTCTGGCAGCAATAAAAGAAGGAATGTTCCTCTCTGAGAGTGGTAATGGTTCTCTAAATGCTCGAGTAAAGTTTGTGTTTTGGTTTGCTTTCACAAATTTCATGACGGGGTGATGTTGGCGTAAATTTGTTGTCACGTTTGTTGTATTTCCATTCTTGTTGTTTATCACTGTGTGATGCTTGTGACATACCCTTATCCACCACCTTGTCCACCACCTTATCCACCACCTTATTCACCACCTTATCCACCACCTTATTCACCACCTTGTCCACCACCTTATTCACCACCTTGTCCACCACCTTATTCACCACCTCTTCCACCACCTTATTCACCACCTTGTCCACCACCTTATCCACCACCTTGTCCACCACCTTATTCACCACCTTATCCACCACCTTGTCCACCACCTTATCCACCACCTTGTCCACCACCTTATTCACCACCTTATTCACCACCTTGTCCACCACCTTATCCACCACCTTGTCCACCACCTTATTCACCACCTTATCCACCACCTTGTCCACCACCTTATCCACCACCTTGTCCACCACCTTATTCACCACCTTATCCACCACCTTGTCCACCACCTTATCCACCACCTTATTCACCACCTTATCCACCACCTTATTCACCACCTTGTCCACCACCTTATTCACCACCTTGTCCACCACCTTATTCACCACCTCTTCCACCACCTTATTCACCACCTTGTCCACCACCTTATCCACCACCTTGTCCACCAGCTTATCCACCACCTTGTCCACCACTTTATCCACCACCTTATCCACCACCTTGTCCACCACCTTATCCACCACCTTGTCCACCACCTTATCCACCACCTTATCCACCACCTTATCCACCACCTTATCCACCACCTCGTCCACCACCTTATCCACCACCTTGTCCACCACTTTATCCACCACCTTATCCACCACCTTATCCACCACCTTATCCACCACCTTGTCCACCACCTTGTCCACCACCTTATCCACCACCTTATCCACCACCTTGTCCACCACCTTATCCACCACCTTGTCCACCACCTTGTCCACTACCTTATTCACCACCTTGTCCACCACACGCCGGCCAAAGGTAACAGACACCCAAGTAGTTCCACACGGCAGATCTGAATCCGGGTTATTGGGGTCCTTCTCCATCATCAAAGCAAAATGTAATTCATCTTAACTTTTATTTGATTTGTATTTTATAACTGATGGACTTAAATGAAAGACAAAAAAATCTTCCAATCTTTAAAAAGGCAAGCCTCCACCCTGCCCGGTTGTGGCGGTAAACAACCGCATTGAGTGTTAATGCGGTGGGTGCACCACCTCTGCTGGTGCAAAAACACCCCAAATAATAGCGGAAGAAAAAGGGAAAAAACCCTCTTTTTTGCAGTAGTAATTAAAAGTGAGTTAAGCTCGTACTTGATTATTGCCAAGAAGGTGGCGCTGCTCTGCCAGGAAGGTGGAACATAATCATTGTGCTCCAATCAGAGGTAAGCAAGTATGAAGGGTAATTGTTTAACAGGAAGCCTCGTGAGGATTCTTACAAGATTGTAGCTGACGTCTGAGGCCTGCAGTTACAACACACAAACACTTGCAGATTAAAGCCTATTAATTCAAACTCCAAGACTAAGTGACATCTCCAACAGGGTAATGAGAAATTTAGCAGGAATCTGAGACTGATTACCAACTGCAAATGCGCGGTAATGCCAGTAATCAGAGGAGATGGTGCAGTGGAGGGAAGCACTAATTGCAACTTGTTTCCTGCCATCTTCTTTACATGACAATAACTTCCCGGCCCGAGGAAATGTTCTTTCTGGCCACACAAAGACTTCCAGGTTTGCAATGCAGTCCACCAAGGCAACTTTTTTAGTTGTTTGTCCCACCTTATTTCATTCATCCGCACATGGGTGCCCCCGATGTCAGCCGGGGACTAAGATAATAACCACCTCATGATCGTCTTGTCTGCCGAGGTGTCGCGGGGTTAATCGGCAAAATTAACCTATCTTTCTGGAAGGAGTAATTAAGCAGTGCTTGACAAAAGAATTGAGGGTGAATAATGAGGGAGAGGGTGAAGAAAAGACTGCCGTGAAGATGACAAACAGGAGAGGATGAAGAAAAGTAAGGCTGCAGCTAACGATTATATTTCTATCGATTAATCTATAGATTATTTTTTCGATTAATCGGTTAATCTATAAATTATTTTTCGATTCTTCTATAGATTATTTTTCCTTTTACCGATTATTTTTTATTTTATTTTATTTAAAATGAAGATCAAATTGTCATTTCTGTATTTTTTTTTTTTTTTTTTTTTAATTTTCGCTAACTGCTTATTTGCTATTACTTTTACCATCATATTTGTACATGTCGTATTTGCTGATGTTGCTCTGTTGTTGTTGTTGTTGTGTTTGCTGTTGTTGTTTTTGTCTCTCTGTCTAATCCCCCTCTTGTCCCCACAATTCCCCCCTCTGTCTTCCTTTTTCTCTCTTTCTATCCCCTCCTGCTCCGGCCCGGCTGCACCAAATGATAATATAAATACATTTAATAAAGTCAAAATACAAGTAAGGCAACAAGAGAAGAATCCTACACTTCTCTTTTGTAAAGTAAATCTGAACAGCCGATATGGGCATCTACATCTGCTATATGATTTGCCCGAGAAGCTGGGCAGGACATTATAAAAAAAAAAAATTAAAAAAATAAAATAAAATAAAATGAAGATCAAAAAATAAAAGTAGGCCAGTTTTTTCAAAAGGCATGGCTTTTATTTACAAAAAAAAAAAAGTATGGCCACTCAGTCAACATTGACAACAACATGACAAAATATTCTGTAACAATGTAAACATTTAAAACTTTTAACATTGAACAAAATTAAAAGTAGCTTATTTGCTTTTTAATGTGCAAATATAAAAGTCAACATCCAGTGCAAATCTTAATATTCTGCAATAGTATAAGCATTTAAAAAGTAAAAGTATTGCTTATTTTGCTTTAAAATGTGCAAAAATAAAGATAAACATCCAATACAAAAAAGTGCAAAACGAAATATTCTGTAACAACAGTGTAAACATTTCAACAAAAGTGAAAGTATTGCTTATTTGCTAAAATGTGCAAAAATAAAGATAAACATCCAATACAAAAAAGTGCCAATCTAAATATTCTGGAGCACTGTAAACATTAAGTATTGCTTTTAAAATGTGCAAAATAAACATGCAGTCCAACACAATAACCAATTCTACTCATTCCAGTGAGTGACTAACAGTTGTAATGAAGAAAGGTTAGCATGTCTACATGCTCTGGTTCTTTTCATGTTTACAATATTCCCAGCAGCTGAAAATAGGCGCTCAGAAGGGGTCGATGTGGCTGGAACTGAGAGGTAATTAGCCTTCACCTCAAACCAGGACTGCGAGCGAGCTGAGCTGCAGTTGAAGTTTCTAGAAGGTCAACGGGCTCATAGTGATGTTACTAGTAGTTGACTGGGAGGTGTTTATTATCATTTGGGGAGAGTCCGCTGCCTGATGCTCACCTGCTAAACACCTATCTGCTCAACGCTAAAGCGCTGACTACATGCGCTATGAATACGCACTGGTGATTGGCTGGTAATGCTTCGTGTGTACCAATCAGATGGTTGTGTGGGTGGGACAATGCTGCGTGTGTACCAATCAGATGGTTGTGTGGGTGGGACAATGCTGCGTGTGTACCAATCAGATGGTTGTGTGGGTGGGACAATGCTGCGTGTGTACCAATCAGATGGTTGTGTGGGTGGGACAATGCTGCGTGCTGAGACAGAGGCAGAGGAGCAAAGCAACTTGTTAAGACTTTAGCAGCTAAAATTAGCTTTAGCTTAGAAACTCGTTCGGTACACCCCCGTACCGAACCGAAATCCCCGTACCGAAACGGTTCAATACAAAACACATACCGTTACACCCCTAGCAGATACAAATGACACATTCATGTTTTTGTGTAATGATGACAACGTATGCTAACGCGGACGATTGACTAGTTGATGGTTTTCTTTTCAAATGTTGGTTCATAGCTGTTGTGCTGCTATGATAGGCCATTCCCGCTGGACACAGTGTGCATACAACAACATTATTAGGCCGTGTATTGAAATACTCCCACACTTTTGACCACTTTTGGTGTGCGTTTTTCCCCCTCACTCGCACAGTCTGCTTTGCGCTCCGCCATGACGGTAGTGTGACGTAATTATGCGACGCGTCGACGCACAAAAACGGCGTCGACGTGTTTACATAACCGATGACGTCGACGTCGTTTCAGCCTTAAAGAAAAGACTGCCGTGAAGATGACAAACAGGAGAGGATGAAGAAAAGACTGCTGTGAAGATGACAAACAGAATAAGAATGAACAATTCCACCTCATAAAAAAGCTGCTGTCACCAGACAAAGAGGTTGGAATGATGGGGTTAATCCTGCAGAAGGCAAACTGATTGGATTATGGATTGTTTATGAAATATCACGCTCACACCGGCTTCCAATTCTCATCAGCCAGCAGCTTTGATTCCATACGATACGGATGAGGGTTTTTTTCAATATTGATACTTTTTGTAACCAACAGTGTTAGGACAATGACCTCTGAAAGGCCATCAATTATATTATTTCTGGTATTACTCTTTAATAAATGTCATTCGTTACTGGGGGAAGTCATTATGAAATATCTGATGTAGGCCATTGAGAGATGTTCCCTTTAAAAGGCGGAGCCTGTTGCTAAGTGACGTCAATGAGGGAAGCAGCATTAGCTTTGTTAGCTCAGCATGGGCTAGAGACTGCTAATACACAACATGGTCTCCTGTTGTAAGTTCCCTGCATGTTGGTAATGACATGGAAACCTGCTTTGGTGCTGGTGGCTCCTGGTCCACAAACTGTGTTCTCTGGCTTTTAAAGGTACACACAAGTTATATCTACAGGATAGCTTTAGGATAGCTTCAGGATCTTCAGCTCTCACTGGATCAGTTCGCAGCCGAGTGTGAAGTGACTGGGATGAGAATCAGCACCTCCAAGTCCGAGTCCATGGTGGGAAAGGGTGGTGTGCCATCTCCAAGTTGGGGAGGAGATCTTGCCCCAAGTGGAGGAGTTCAAGTACCTCAGAGTCTTGTTCACGAGTGAGGGAAGAGTGGATGGTGAGATCGGTGCGGCGTCTTCAGTAATGCGGACGCTGTATCGATCTGTTGTGGTGAAGAAGGAGCTGAGCCGGAAGGCAAAGCTCTCAATTTACCGGTCAATCTACGTTCCCATCCTCACCTATGGTCATGAGCTTTGGGTTATGACCCAAAAGACAAGATCACGGGTACAAGCGGCCCAAATGAGTTTCCTCTCCCTTAGAGATAGGGTGAGAAGCTCTGTCATCCGGGAGGAGCTCAAAGTAAAGCCGCTGCTCCTCCACATGGAGAGGTGCCAGATGAGGTGGTTCGGGCATCTGCTCAGGATGCCACCCGAACGCCTCCCTAGGGAGGTGTTTAGGGCACTTCCGACTGGCAGGAGGCCACGGGGTAGACCCAGGACACGTTGGGAAGACTATGTCTCCCGGCTGGCCTGGGAACGCCTCGGGATCCCCCGGGAGGAGCTGGACCAAGTGGCTGGGGAGAGGGAAGTCTGGGCTTCCCTGCTTAGGCTGCTGCCCCCGTGACCCGACCTCAGATAAGCGGAAGAAAATGGACGGATGGATGGATGGATGGACACATGTTCTTTGTGCCACTTTTAACTCTAGTGTGGAGGAAATGTGTATTTGTTTCATTGTATTTGTTCATTCTATTTTTCCGACAGTCTGAGAGTTGGTAAATTGATGGTGATTGAGAGCTGGGTAAACAGCGAGGAGAAACTATGTCAGAGAACTGCTTTGTGAGACGGCTTTGAAACAAAAGTGATTGTTGATCCATTATCTCCTCATCCTTCTAACATCCGGGTTGAGGCTACAATATTTTATACATGCTCACAAACACAGAACAAACCGGGAGATGTGTTACTTCAGTCTGGTTGTCTGTAGACCGAGGACGTTTCTGCAAGTCTTCTACAAGACCTGGAAGAGTTGGCAAGTCTGAGCATGTGCCTGAGAAGCATACATTTCCCAGAATGCCTTGTTGTCATTGCAATTATCACTCTTGACGGTGTCATCCTAGCATCTGTACTTTGTAGCGTTTCTTATAAGATTGTGAGCTTGCATGCATCCAGCCCAGGTCCCAGGATTCCAGAGGGGGTTCTGGAGCGCCATCTGGACTCCAGGTCCAGATGTCAGTCCCAGCTCATCACCAGATGACCTGTTTGATTTTCATGAAGTCCAACGAGTCGGCTGAAACAACTCTTTAGCTTGGCAGTGTGACATCTGTATTTTACAGCATGAACTGCATGATGTCATCCTGAAACCTGGAAGGTAAGCAATGCACTTAGTACCTCAACAAGTTAAAACACCCTGAAACCTGGAAGGTAAGCAAGGCACTTAGTACCTCAACAAGTTAAAACACCCTGAAACCTGGAAGGTAAGCAAGGCACTTAGTACCTCAACAAGTTAAAACACCCTGAAACCTGGAAGGTAAGCAAGGCACTTAGTACCTCAACAAGTCAAAACACCCTGAAACCTGGAAGGTAAGCAATGCACTTAGTACCTTAACAAGTTAAAACACCCTGAAACCTGGAAGATAAGCAATGCACTTAGTACTTCAACAAGTTAAAACACCCTGAAACCTGGAAGTTAAGCATGGCACTTAGTACCTCAACAAGTTAAAACACCCTGAAACCTGGAAGGTAAGCAATGCACTTAGTACTTCAACAAGTTAAAACACCCTGAAACCTGGAAGTTAAGCATGGCACTTAGTACCTCAACAAGTCAAAACACCCTGAAACCTGGAAGGTAAGCAAGGCACTTAGTAGCTCAACAAGTCAAAACACCCTGAAACCTGGAAGGTAAGCAATGCACTTAGTACCTTAACAAGTTAAAACACCCTGAAACCTGGAAGGTAAGCGATGCACTTAGTACCTTAACAAGTTAAAACACCCTGAAACCTGGAAGGTAAGCAATGCACTTAGTACTTCAACAAGTTAAAACACCCTGAAACCTGGAAGGTAAGCAATGCACTTAGTACCTTAACAAGTTAAAACACCCTGAAACCTGGAAGGTAAGCAATGCACTTAGTACCTTAACAAGTTAAAACACCCTGAAACCTGGAAGGTAAGCAATGCACTTAGTACCTCAACAAGTTAAAACACCCTGAAACCTGGAAGGTAAGCAATGCACTTAGTACCTCAACAAGTTAACACCAACTCCATTAATTGTCTCTTCTTACCCCTGAGCCCTGATAATCTATATTTTGCACATGTACGACGCTGTACGCTGGTCTACTGAGCAGCGTGCACAGGAGAAGTATTATTGGAGTCATTATCCCGCCATCAAAGACAGTATTTCCCTGCATGGTGAGCACATGAACACAGCGAGTCAATACAGCGAAGCAATGAGCTGAAGCACTTGATGGTGACAAATGCACGCTGGCTATTTAACTCCACGTCCAGCCTGCTTAGGCCCAGCTCCATTTATCGACTGTGGCAAGAAATCAACAGCAGCTTAGCAGCTCTCCCCTTCCATTATAGCCCCTTTCATACAGGCCTTTTACTTCTTATGATGAATAGACAACCTTTCAATGTACTGCTTGTTGCTCTTGTCAACCTTTATGTGGAATCTCAACCTTTAAGTATGTTGTGAAACTTAAGTAGATAGTCTTCCTGCATTTGCTGGTGGTTTTAGCTTCCTAGACCCCTTCAAGCGGGCAGCACGGTGGCACAGGGGTTAGTGCATGTGCCTCACAATTCGAAGGTCCTGAGTAGTCCTGAGTTCAATCCCAGGCTCAGGATCTTTCTGTGTGGAGTTTGCATGTTTTCACTGTGACTGTGTGGGTTCCCTCCGGGTACTCCGGCTTCCTCCCACCTCCAAAGACATGCACCTGGGGATAGGCCCCTCCCACCTCCAAAGACATGCACCTGGGGATAGGCCCCTCCCACCTCCAAAGACATGTACCTGGGGATAGGCCCCTCCCACCTCCAAAGACATGCACCTGGGGATAGGCCCCTCCCACCTCCAAAAACATGCACCTGGGGATAGGCCCCTCCCACCTCCAAAAACATGCACCTGGGGATAGGCCCCTCCCACCTCCAAAGACATGCACCTGGGGATAGGTTGATTGGCAACACTAAATGGTCCCTAGTGTGTGAATGTTGTCTGTCTATCTGTGTTGGCCCTGTGATGAGGTGGCGACTTGTCCAGGGTGTACCCCGCCTTCCGCCCGAATGCAGCTGAGATAGGCTCCAGCACCACCCGCGACCCCAAAAGGGACAAGCAGTAGGAAATGGATGGATGGATGGATGGAGCCCTTCAAGCGTGTTAGAGAAGTGTGCACATGGTCTTGTATTTGTGTCCTGCTTTAAAGGGGAACTGCACTTAAAAAAATATTTCCTATCCTTGCTGTCAAGCTGAAGAAAGAGTCTTATCGGCTCCTTTTGGCTCATGGGACTCCGGAGGCAGCTGACAGGTACTAACAGGTACCAACAGGTACCAACAGTCCAAGCTGTGAGCGGTGTCGGCGGTCGACAAAACCTCGGACATGGGAGGAGTTCTGGGAAGCCATGGAAAATGACTTTCGGATAGCATGGAAGTGGTTCTGGACCACCATCCACCACCTCGGAAGGGGGAAGCGGTGCATTGTCAACACCGTGTATGGTGGGGATGGTGTGCTGCTAACATGTTGTGGATCAGTGGAGGGAATACTTTGCAGACCTCCTCAATCCCACCTACACATCTTCCAATGACGAAGCAGTGCCTGGGGAATCCGTGGTGGATTCTCCTATTTCTGGGGCTGAGGTTGCCGAGGTAGATAAGAAGGTCCTGGGTGGCAAGGCCCCGGCCGGGGGTGGAAGAGATCCGCCCGGAGTTCCTTCAGGGTCTGGACGCTGCCTTGGTTGACAAGACTCTGCAGCCTCTTGTGGACATGGTGAGCAGGACCTGGATTGGCAGACTTTATGATGTAAACTCAGACTTCACATTCCCTCAAAGAGACTATGGAGGCAGATTCCATCACCACTACTTCCACAAACATTTAGTGAACAGAGAGAAAGTGAAGACCTTGGCTCAGGTAATCCCACAATTTCCCCCCACGTCATTTGCAATTTGTGTCAAATTATTATTTTATCCTCTGGGATTTTTTTTTCATGTTTTTAATTTTTTCTTCAGATTGCATTTTTTTGTCTTGAAATAAATGATTACTGAACTGTGATGAATGAACGTGTAGGTGGTGCTGCATGTAGACTTCTCTCTGGGGATGGGAGGGGAAACCTTTCTTGGCCTGGATCGTCAGTGGTCTAGAGTCCTGGTAAGGACCGTCATTTTCCTAAATGAGTGAGCAGTTTTAAAAAGTACAGATAGTAGTGTTGCTATATGGTTAGCACTTGCTATCTTGTTGTGTAATTAAAAAGAAGGGAGTAGATCTGACAGTGTTCATGTATTTTCATGATGCCGATCCTCAGTAATGACAATATTTTACTATGGCTGTAAATAAGTAGTTGAGCATCAGAAGGCGGGTGTTGGTAATCTATCAGCCCCGCTCTCAGCCATGAGACACCCCCATAAGGATAGTAATTCACTGGCTGTGGATCTCTGGTGGCCAATGATTCATCCACACAGTCCTCAAAGATTATTTCTCATTTTCAAAATTAAATGTGTTATTTTGGTCGAGGGCTCGTCTCCCATTTTGAATCGCGTCCAAAAGAGGGCGGGGCCAAAGAACTACTGCTGCTTTTTAGTGGTCGAGGCCTACTGACACTTCAGGAGAAGTTTGAACACGCAGCTTCTGCTATGTCAGCATATCTCAGCTGCTGCTTTCAACTACACGATGTAATAAGATCCATTTTATTATACGCTTTCCGTGCCCGAGTGCATTTGGGATAGGCTCCAGTCTGGCACCTGACTTCCAGTTCCCTCCAAAGCCCTAGGGGGCAGTGTTTTCTGGGTGAGCAACTACAACTCTTGTGGACTATCTTCATGACAGAGACTTCCTATTTGTCGTCGTGGTTGTAAACTTGTAAACAATGACATGTGAAGCCACATCCACTTCAATATTACAGATGGAACTAATCCTCTTAAATTAATATAATTAATATTATTGTTTCTGATGGATTTACATTGTGTGGTGTCTTCCTTGGTTGGCTAGATTTAGGCACAATAATTTATGGATTGGTCTGTGATTGGTTCTTTTGGTAAGTCAGGCCGCAAGGAATTTTTGTTGTGAATTGTATTATTATGAAAAAATAAATATAGAGTAGTGATTGGGGAAATAGAAGCATGAGAAATGTTTCAATTGTGTGACTTTCACGCTCAATGCTTGAGGCTTTGTTTGTGCCAACATCTGCTCTGAACATCCATGGATTAAGTCTCTCCTGAGCTTGGTTAGGGTTAGGGAATGGTCTGCTGTGGAAATGGTCTGCTGTGGAAATGGTCTGCTGTGGAAATGGTCTGCTGTGGAAATGGTCTGCTGTGGAAATGGTCTGCTGTGGAAATGGTCTTCTGTGGAAATGGTCTGCTGTGGAAATGGTCTTCTGTGGAAATGGTCTGCTGTGGAAATGGTCTGCTGTGGAATTGTCTGCTGTGGAAATGGTCTGCTGTGGAAAAGGTCTGCTGTGGAAATGGTCTGCTGTGGAATTGTCTGCTGTGGAAAAGGTCTGTTGTGGAACTGGTCTGCTGTGGAATTGTCTGCTGTGGAAAAGGTCTGCTGTGGAAATGGTCTGCTGTGGAATTGTCTGCTGTGGAAATGGTCTGCTGTGGAAAAGGTCTGCTGTGGAAGAGGTCTGCTGTGGAATTGTCTGCTGTGGAAATGGTCTGCTGTGGAAAAGGTCTGCTGTGGAATTGTCTGCTGTGGAAATGGTCTGCTGTGGAAATGGTCTGCTGTGGAAAAGGTCTGCTGTGGAATTGTCTGCTGTGGAAATGGTCTGCTGTGGAAAAGGTCTGCTGTGGAAATGGTCTGCTGTGGAAAAGGTCTGCTGTGGAAATGGTCTGCTGTGGAATTGTCTGCTGTGGAAATGGTGAGTGCTAAGATAAGTTGGTGAGATGAGCATCGCTTTACGTCTCTGAGGAATGCGATGCAAATGAACTGTTGTAAAGATGAGATATCCAGGAAAAATGGAGCAAAGTCAATTCTTGAGTCATTTGCAGACATTTTATGCAAAGCAAGTAAAATTGTGTACGAGCAATTGGCTTTCAGCTCGTTCGTCTTGACGCCATGCAGGCTTTTTGCATAATTCATCAGCGCAAAATACAGCAGGCTGATAATTAATTATTTGGAAAAGCAGTCTTATTATCATGCATTCTGATTTTTTGGGGCTTGTTTCACTTTTTTCTATTGCCAAAGAAACGCCAAGAAGAAGAAGAAGAAGAAGAAGAAGAAGAAGAAGAAGAAGAAGAAGAAGAAGAAGAAGAAGAAGAAGAAGAAGAAGAAGAAGAAGAAGAAGAAGACTATTCTGACCTGCAGTAACCAGTGGTGTCCACTAGGGATGACCAGTGGTGTCCACTAGGGATGACCAGTGGTGTCCACTAGGGATGACCAGTGGTGTCCACTAGGGATGACCGGTGGTGTCCACTAGGGATGACCAGTGGTGTCCACTAGGGATGACCAGTGGTGTCCACTAGGGATGACCAGTGGTGTCCACTAAAGATGTGAAGCATTCAAGTCCATTCCCATTCTTGGGGTCACAAATTGTTTCAAAATGGATTCTCTATCCAACACAATTCTGGATTCAAACCGAGTCTTGCAATATTATTTGGTATAAAACATATAATACAACATTTTCAAAAGAGGTCCTCCTGACATTTAAAGTGCAGCCTACAAGCACCAAGTAACTTGGAGATGGTCTAAAAAACACGTCAAGGAAAAAAAAGGTTTTCTTAGTTGTTTTTTTAACCATTCTTGAAAATCCTGAATTAATCCAAAATCAGGATGAATCACTAATAAAATGTGAATTCTTTCATTTTTTAGCACCGCTGGTGTCCAAGGTGCAGCCTGGGGACCATTTTCAGCCCAAATCTGTTGTTTATCAGGCCTAGGCATATTATAAAAATACAATTAAGACATTATTTAAATATGTTATTAATGAGGTATAATGCAGTGATACCTTGCTTTTTGACAAATACTTGCACCAAACTTGGTCTCGTCTCGCCTTGTTAGGTAAAACTACTTGGAGAATGCAAGATACAAGTTATTCTACAGGAAATATAAACTATCTATCAGATAAATGTAGCAAGCTAAATGACAAATGTAGCTTAACCATATCACTACTGTTTTTGTTGCAGCAGCGTTGCTATAAAGGTAGCTATTGGCTGTCCTAAAAATTGCTAAAAGTCGCTAGATGACGTCATAGCCTCATTTGCATAATTATGGCAATGGATGCTGTAGGAGGGTGGGAGTTAAAAAGATTATAATCATGATTAAAACTGCAGATTACCTTTCTTCTTTTGATTCTAAGTTGTTGTTTTTAATCGACGTTGTTGTGCATTGATAAATGTTGCAGTATCAAATGTGATCAGAAGAACATGAGATCTACATCCCGAGTAGCAACGTCTTCATTTTGTTGGATTTTATCAGCAAAGAGGGCTTTGTGCCTCTACAAAAGTCTTTAATTGTGATGAGACTGAAAATATGCCAGAGCAGACCTTTACTACAGCAAAGGAGAAGGCGCTATCTGGACACAAGCTGTTGCCTCACACTGCTAGCTAGCGCGGACTACGTGAAGCCATTGCTCGTTTATAACTCTGAAACTCCCAGAATGTTCAACAATGCCACACATATTCTCAGACACAAGGTCAAATTATTTTCCTTTTTTGTTCTTTGGTTCCTGAACGCACCATCGAGACTTCTGTGTTGGTGTGCCTGTTTAGTGTTGACTTTTAAACTTGCTTTAATGCTGTTGTGTTGTTTGGATTTAAAATATATTTTTGAACTATTGCCCTCTTGTTATGCTATATATATATATATATATATATATATATATATATATATATATATATATATATATATATATATATATATATATATATATATATATATATATATATATATATATATATATATATATATATATATATATATATATACATACATATATATATATATATATATATATATATATATATATATATATATATATATATATATATATATATATATATATATATATATATATATATATATATATATATATATACACACACATATATATATATATATATATATATATATATATATATATATATATATATATATATATATATATATATATATATATATATATATATATATATATATATATATATATATATATATATATATATACACTTATAAAATATGTGAAGTTAGCAGAGTGTTTAGTAGTGAATGAAATGTGCTACCTTCTTGATATGACTGTCATGCTGGGGGTTAGCAACATCTTCTTGTTATTACACTTCTTCTTCTTCTTCTCCTCATTCACTCAGCTGCTTGTGGGCTGCTGGCCTCAGATGGTTAATTATCTCTTGTCTGGGCCCCGATCACGTCCCCTGGGGCCCCCATCACATCCCCAGGGGCCCGGCAGCACAACTCCTATCACAGCCCGCCGACTGAGCAGCACGCCGGGTGTCCGACTGCCGGGTAATAACATTCCTGCAGCTGCCAATCTGGCTCAAGCTGCCATCCATAATCTCGTCGGAGGAATAACATCAATTAGCAGACAAGCATGTGGACGCTAAGACTCTGGACAAATATCATCTGCTGCCTGCAAGGATGTCGTGATTGGAGCACATACTTGTTGCTCATTCATGAAGTTTGCTTCTTTTATGAATTTATTAGGGCTCTACTGAAAATGTGAGGGTCAAAAGTATACATACAGCAATGTTAATATTTGCTTCCTTGGCAAGTTGACCTGCAATTAGGCGCTTTTGGTAGCCATATTGCTGGGTATTGTGGCCAAATAGCTCCACTTTTGTTTCATCTGACCACAGAATGTTCCTCCAGAAGGTCTTATCTTTGTCCATGTGATGTCAGATCAAACAAAAATGGAGCTGTTTGGCCACAACACCCAGCAATATGTTTGGAGGAGAAAAGGTGAGGCCTTTAATCCCAGGAACACCATGCCCACCGTCAAGCATGGTGGTGGTAGTATTATGCTCTGGGCCTGTTTTGCTGCCAATGGAACTGCTGCTTTAAATGGGACAATGAAAAAGGAGGATTAGCTCCAAATTGTTCAGGACAAGCTAAAATCATCAGCCCGGAGGTTGGGCGCAGTTGGGTGTTCCAACAGGACAATGACCCCAAACACACCTCAAAAGTGGTCAAGGAATGGCTAAATCAGGCTAGAATGAAGGTTTTAGAAAGTCCTGACTTAAAGGTGTGGACAATGCTGAAGAAACAAGTCCAACACATTTAGCTGAACTGCAGCAATTTAGTGGTCAAGTGGTCAAGCAGAAGCTTGTGGATGGCTACCAAAAGTGGTCAAGTGGTCAAGCAGAAGCTTGTGGATGGCTACCAAAAGTGCCTTATTGCAGGTCAACTTGCCAAGGAAGCAAATATTAACATTGCTGTATGTATACTTTTGATTAGTCACATTTTCAGTAGACCCATAATAAATTCATAAAAGAAGCAAACTTCATGAATGTAATACTAGAACTGTAGAGTACATGAAGCAACTGTGTGAGAGAACTAATACTAGAACTGTAGAGTACATGAAGCACCTGTGTGAGAGAAGTAATACTAGAACTGTAGAGTACATGAAGCACCTGTGTGAGAGATGTAATACTAGAACTGTAGAGTACATGAAGCACCTGTGTGAGAGAACTAATACTAGAACTGTAGAGTACATGAAGCACCTGTGTGAGAGATGTAATACTAGAACTGTAGAGTACATGAAGCACCTGTGTGAGAGAACTAATACTAGAACTGTAGAGTACATGAATCACCTGTGTGAGAGAACTAATACCAGAACTGTAGAGTACATGAAGCACCTGTGTGAGAGATGTAATACTAGAACTGTAGAGTACATGAAGCACCTGTGTGAGAGAACTAATACTAGAACTGTAGAGTACATGAAGCACCTGTGTGAGAGAACTAATACTAGAACTGTAGAGTACATGAAGCACCTGTGTGAGAGAACTAATACTAGAACTGTAGAGTACATGAAGCACCTGTGTGAGAGGACTAATACTAGAACTGTAGAGTACATGAAGCACCTGTGTGAGAGATGTAATACTAGAACTGTAGAGTACATGAAGCACCTGTGTGAGAGATGTAATACTAGAACTGTAGAGTACATGAAGCACCAGTGTGAGAGAAGTAATACTAGAACTGTAGAGTACATGAAGCACCTGTGTGAGAGAACTAATACTAGAACTGTAGAGTACATGAAGCACCTGTGTGAGAGATGTAATACTAGAACTGTAGAGTACATGAAGCACCTGCTCGCCTCAGCAGAATGACATGAAAATCAACATAATTTATATGAAATATCCGACTTACTTCGCAAATATTGTCCATCCATTCATTTTTTTGACTGTTATGAATATTTACTTCACTAACTGACTCTTCATTTTTCATATCATATTTATACATATCATATTTGCTCAACTTGTTGTTGTTGTTGTGGAATTTCTGACCTTTTTGAACTATATTTCATGTCCGTCAAGAATGTACGCTCATTTAATTTCTCTTCTATTCTGGCCAAAGTTCAATATGAAGTCGTGCCAACCAGTCTACAGAATGTTTTGATTGTCTAAGTATGATTAAGGGATTCAAGGATGTTGCAAAACAAACATGTGGAAAACCACAAGACCGTGACGCACCAGGAAAACAGATTGACGCAGGAAGAAACAGATTGAATAGTCAGGAGACCAGGACTCTAGAGAGATTGCTTTTGTTGTGTGACCTCCGGAGGACGTTTTGTTTGTCTGCAGGGACAGCTCAATCCGACTTGCACTTTTGACTAAGGGTAAATAAACTTTTTGTACTAAACTCACTTTTGTTGCTGTTCAAGCTTCGGACAATCCACTACATTGTTGTTGTTGTTGTTGTCTCTGTCTTATCCCCGCAATTTCCTCCTCTGTGTATTCTTTTGTACTTATTAGTTTGCTGCTAATGTTGACCATACCAGTTGTACAGCAAAGGAGCAGGCTAGCAAAACATGCAATAAGTGATGAAAAGAGTAGTTTTGCCTAAGTTGATCCATACTGTCTTCTGAAGGTTCTCCACTTGTGTGGATGACCTCACACCAAGACCAAGAGGGGGCGTCAAGTCCAGTCTGGCGTGGCAAAGGTGGCGTTCCAAGTCCAGTAAATGATCTACCCATTACTCCAAAACTAATTGGTATTAAGTGATATCACAGTTAGAATCTAAGAGAAGTTGTTAGTGGAATTTCCTCCTAAAAAGTGACCAAGGTTGAAGTCCAGAAAATGATGTGCATATACTAGAGTGTGCACACTCAGATATAATACATTTCTTTGTTGGATTCGGGATGAATGATCACAGATGTCTGCGTGGTTAAGCAAGCCCAGACCACACCCCCTTATAAATATGCAAATCATATGGAAATGAGTCATGTGCCTGAGATCTGGACGCTGTGCCCAACCAGGACTCAGAATCAGTATCAGGTGCTTCTTTGTCGTGTTTAGAGCGGTCCAAGGAGGGTTTGGATCGTGCAAATACTACGGGCTCTGAAAACTGCACACAGGCCAAAATAAAAAAAATGGTTGGGCATCAGGAAGTAGGAGAAGAAGAAGGTAAATGTGCGTGGCTGATATGATGAATAAGTGCTGTACCCGGTTTGAAGAGCTGGTCGCTGCAATGAGGGCGACTCTGATTACCCCCAAGATAAACATCATTTGTGTAAAATACAACAAAGTATGTTTACACAGGAAAGCCTGCTAACAGCCAGATTAGAGTTTCAGGTGAACATTATATATTTTGGTTTTAAATCTTTTTAAATTCAAACGTGCCAATTGTTGATGACTGATGATAACAACCAAACCTAACCACCCCCCCTCCACACCCCGGATTGTAAATAATGTAAATAATTCAATGTGATTATCTTGTGTGATGACTGTATTATGATGATAGTATATATCTGATAGTATATATCTGTATCATGAATCAATTTAAGTGGACCCCGACTTAAACAAGTTGAAAAGATTATTGGGGTGTTACCATTTAGTGGTCAATTGTACGGAATATGTACTTCACTGTGCAACCTACTAATAAAAGTCTCAATCAATCAAAAAAAAACAGAAAAGGCAAACAAAGAACTCAATTTATTATTACAACTCGGGCTTGTTCGTTTCCAAGAATGACACCAGAGTGAACTCATCAGACGTGAGTTGTTCAGCTGGGATCTCATGGAACCACAGGCACGTTCTCTGGGAATTTAACAAGGTTGCATTGCCAGGTGGCGATTCAAGTGAATCTGCTGTGTTCCAAAAAGCTGAATGGCAGGTAGAGGAGGAAAGCAAAGAAGAAGAAGTGTGGAGTGTCTGCACCCATCCTAATCATGCTTCCCAGCAGGAGATGCCTCAGAGGCCTGCTATGCTAATGACAGCACCAGTGGGGGCAAGGACTTTGACAGAAGGGACTGGCAGAGAACCCCAGGCCCGACAATGTGAGCTGGGTCATTATATGCAATTACCCTGATTACTGAGCCCTTCATTGCAAAGACTAAGGTGAAACTCATTTGTTGCTGCTATTTTCCCCACTAATGCATGAGGCCCTGAATCAATTTATTTAGAAAGGAAAGGAGATGTATTCATTCATTCATTCATTTCCAGACTCCCCCTGTGGGCTTTTTTCTTTTATTAAAAGCATTGACCGAGTTATGCCGTGTGTTAAAGTCATATTCCAAAAATAATTCTCTGTGTGTAAAAGTCACATTCCAAGAGAATTCTCAGTGACAAATATTGCTGCTGGGGACGCCACATGTAGTCATCAACCACATGTAGTCATCAACCACATGTAGTCATCAACCTCATGTAGTCATCAATCACATGTAGTCATCAATCACATGTAGTCATCAATCACACGTAGTCATCCATCAAGTCACCTCTCTGGACTCCTTCTTCAAGTGCTGAATGGGCCGAAGCAAGCGAGCGGCTGTTGGCAGAGCTTGGGAATGCAAATGCAAGCGAAGAAACAAATTAGCCAGACTTCAGCCATGACACGTCCAAGGCCACACTTTCAACCTGCAGAAGTTCTTTTATCTGCACAAGCTGACAAATATCTAACAGAATGAATGCTCAATAAACAGTCCCTACTTTGCACTTCCAACTTTGCTACATTGCAGATTTGAGTTTTTGGAGCAGACTCAACGTATTGTTGGTCCACATGAAGCATTTTCAAACAAAAACATGCATTCATCCTCTTTAGAAGCATCTTTATGTCCTTTTTGTGTTTCAAAAAGCATCATCTTTAAAGGCCTACTGAAATGACATTTTTTTTATTTAAACGGGGATAGCAGATCCATTCTATGTGTCATACTTGATCATTTCGCGATATTGCCATATTTTTGCTGAAAGGATTTAGTAGAGAACATCGACGATAAAGTTCGCAACTTTTGGTATCTGATAAAAAAAGCCTTGCCTGTAGCGGAAGTAGCGTGACGTCACAGGTTGAAAGGCTCCTCACATTTCCCCATTGTTTACACCAGCAGCGAGAGAGATTCGGACCGAGAAAGCGACGATTACCCCATTAATTTGAGCCAGGATGAAAGATTCGTGGATGAGGAACGTGAGAGTGACGGACTAGAGTGCAGTGCAGGACGTATCTTTTTTCGCTCTGACCATAACTTAGGTACAAACTGGCTCATTGGATTCCACACTCTCTCCTTTTTCTATTGTGGATCACGGATTTGTATTTTAAACCACCTCGGATACTATATCCCATTGGCGTTGTTAGGCCTATTTTAGGGGGGCCCAAGCCCCCCTAAAATACTTTTAAGCCCCCCTAAATAATTTGGTGTTAAAAAAAAAAAAAAAAAAAATCTCCTGCGTGGACTTCCGTCTTCCTTTACAATGAGTGAAGCTGCACGAAACCTTGTGTCTGCAATTGTAAATAATTTCGTTTTTAACTTTTGTGTTTCTTGTAGAATCTATATAAAGTAATATACATTAGCCTATTGTTTTAATAATGAAAAAAAAACATCATTAAATATATTTGTTGTATTGTATTGTTACATTAATAGCTGTTGTATTATTATAGGATGGCTTGTTAAACATTTCATAGGATTTTCAGAGGGAGGAAAAACCAAGACATTAAATATAAAATGTATAATGAATAAATACATAAAAAGAAAAAGAAAACAAATGGTTAAAAGCCATCGTCGTTAATTTCGTCCCGTGCATTTTTTAAAATAATAATAATAACAATGAATCATTTCCAAGTCTTTTAAGCCGTTTGTGAAGTTTTGTGCTCGTGCGCTATGTTCGCTCGCATCCTGTCCATCTCCTGGGGGCTAAGCCCCCCCTGTCCTTAAAAGCTAGTGACGCCCCTGCTATATCCTCTTGAAAATGAGAGTCGAGAACGCAAAATGGACATTCACAGTGACTTTTAGCCGCTAATACACCGATCCAAACTACAGCTTTCTTCTTTGCAGTCTTCATTGTTCATTAAACAAATTGCAAAAGATTCACCAACACAGATGTCCACAATACTGTGGAATTATGAGATGAAAACAGAGCTTTTTTGTATTGAGATACAATGTGTCCCAATACTTCCGTTTCAACCATTGACGTCACGCGCATACGTCATCATACATAGACCTTTTCAACCAGAAGTTTAGCGGGAGATGTCAAATGTCACTTTATAAGTTAACCCGGCCGTATTGGCATGTGTTGCAATGTTCAGATTTCATCATTGATATATAAACTATCAGACTGTGTGGTCGCTAGTAGTGGCTTTCAGTAGGCCTTTAAAACTTGTCATTAAAGCAAACTAATTGTCCAGTATTAAAAACTTGAACATGATGACTTTTTAATGATGAAAAATGACATCCATGCGCGATTATTTACAATTCATTTTGAGTTGACTGTGAACAAAATACAAATGAGATATTTCCATGGTTCGACAGTCCTAATAAAAGTCATCATATTGAAATGTTGCAGCGGTGCTTATCATGACAGGATGCACAACAATACTAGAACTTGATACATTCCAAAGGTGCTGGTCTCTCCCGTAAGGTGAGGACATGCAAAGCAGCTGATGACTCGCTAAGCAACACAAAGCCCAAAAAAACAAGGTCCGACTTCCATAATAAATGTCCCTTCCTTAAAGGGGAAATGCACTTATTTTGGAATTTTGCCTATCGTTCACAATCATTATGAAAAACATGACATTTTAAATATTAAATAAACATAAATAAAAGTCCGCTAACAGCTGACTGTTAATTAAGATGCTTTTCTTCATGAGGATTATGAGTGATTCTTCATCTAAATGGGAATATATCAACATACTAGCAGTCAGCATCCTAATGACAGCAGACATTGTACAGTAAGTGATGTTTTATTATGTTTGTTGGCTCTCATGAAGTCTGCAGTGAGTAATAATCAGTGATGAAGAACAAAAAAGCAAAGTTTGTGATAGTTTTTTTTAAATTTATGCTTAAAATGATCAAAATAGGTAAATATTAAATTTTATTATAAATGTTACTACATGACATATATACTTACATCATGTATATATTACATGTTATTATGAATGTTACTACATGACATACATACTTACATCATGTATATATTACATGTTATTATGAATGTTACTACATGACATATATACTTACATCATGTATATATTACATGTTATTATGAATCCTACTACATGACATATATACTTACATCATGTATATATTACATGTTATTATGAATGTTACTACATGACATATATACTTACATCATGTGTATATTACATGTTATTATGAATGTTACTACATGACATATATACTTACATCATGTATATATGACATGTTATTATGAATGTTACTACATGACATACATACTTACATCATGTATATATTACATGTTATTATGAATGTTACTACATGACATATATACTTACATCATGTATATATTACATGTTATTATGAATCCTACTACATGACATATATACTTACATCATGTATATATTACATGTTATTATGAATGTTACTACATGACATATATACTTACATCATGTATATATTACATGTTATTATGAATGTTACTACATGACATATATACTTACATCATGTATATATTACATGTTATTATGAATGTTACTACATGACATATATACTTACATCATGTATATATTACATGTTATTATGAATGTTACTACATGACATATATACTTACATCATGTATATATTACATGTTATTATGAATGTTACTACATGACATATATACTTACATCATGTATATAAAACATTAATGGAGGTGTTTGAATGTTTTTAGGGGCTTTATAGGCATAATTGAACGGATCATTAGGCTCCATTGTAAGCTCACTTTTATTTACGTTTATTTAATATTCATACAATATAATAAAAGAGCATATTCATGTCCTTCATAATGATTGTGAACAATAGGCAAAATTCTAAAATAAAAATAAAGTGCAGTTCCCCTTTAATTAGTCCCGATCGACTTGTGTGAGGATGTTGTTTGCAACTTTACTCTTTTTGTTTACAGACTTTTACTATTGTTATATGATGTTTATTATTATTTCTTTTAAAAGAACACTTTCCTTAAATTTGGCCACCATTTGGTCTTTTGCCGAGTGTAAAATATAATAAATAGTGAACTCTGCTGCTGTGTAAGTACAGTATGTTGGTGTTGTGGCCCCAGTGCTGCTGTGTAAGTACAGTATGTTGGTGTTGTGGCCCCTGTGCTGCTGTGTAAGTACAGTATGTTGGTGTTGTGGCCCCAGTGCTGCTGTGTAAGTACAGTATGTTGGTGTTGTGGCCCCAGTGCTGCTGTGTAAGTACAGTATGTTGGTGTTGTGGCCCCAGTGCTGCTGTGTAAGTACAGTATGTTGGTGTTGTGGCCCCAGTGCTGCTGTGTAAGTACAGTATGTTGGTGTTGTGGCCCCAGTGCTGCTGTGTAAGTACAGTATGTTGGTGTTGTGGCCCCAGTGCTGCTGTGTAAGTACAGTACGTTGGTGTTGTGGCCCCAGTGCTGCTGTGTAAGTACAGTATGTTGGTGTTGTGCTGCTGTGTAAGTACAGTATGTTGTTGTTGTGCTGCTGTGTAAGTACAGTATGTTGTTGTTGTGCTGCTGTGTAAGTACAGTATGTTGGTGTTGTGCTGCTGTGTAAGTACAGTATGTTGGTGTTGTGTAATGCAGAGCAGCATTGATCCCACCTCACATTTCTTTCCTTTGAGAGCCAAATGCCAAAAGCCTTCATATCATTTTGGGATGAAAGAAACATCCGCGGCAGGAAGACGTTGAATGGTTGTGATGCACATGAAAGCAATCATGGGAAATCCATTAAACACCATCAAAGATATTTGCTCATATCTCCCACATGACCTTTACAAATACAATTTGACATTAAACTAATGTCTACTTAATCAATATTCATTTGACAGTTGAAACAGAAGATTGATTGTGTGAGTACAGTAAGCACCGCAAGGCTGGCCGCACTTTTCATTTGTAGACTCGGAGGTTAATAAAACAATATTACTTCTTCCTCGCGTCAACGTCCAGTTGTCCAAATGTTTCCTGCTCTTCAAAAATGTATTTGCTCTCTTTGGCAAAAGTCAATTTGTTGAAAACAAGACGGCGGGGGTGAAAAATCAATATTTGATTAAAAAATGTGTATTTCTTATCTATGTTGTGACAAATTGTGTTATCTTCAAAAGCTCAACCTTGGCAAGGTTAGGAGGGATTTGTGCTGGTGGCGTGTTTGAGCAGCGCCGGTTTGAAGACTGGGGGCTGTGCCGGACTGGAACATCTGCTGTGGAACAAAACCATGTGCAAGGACTTCAAGTCAAGTCTATGCTGGACTGGAACATCTACTGTGGAACAAAACCACGTGCAAGGACTTCAAGTCAAGTCTGTGCCGGACTGGAACATCTACTGTGGAACAAAACCACGTGCAAGGACTTCAAGTCAAGTCTGTGCCGGACTGGAACATCTACTGTGGAACAAAACCATGTGCAAGGACTTCAAGTCAAGTCTATGCCGGACTGGAACATCTACTGTGGAACAAAACCACGTGCAAGGACTTCAAGTCAAGTCTATGCCGGACTGGAACATCTACTGTGGAACAAAACCATGTGCAAGGACTTCAAGTCAAGTCTATGCCGGACTGGAACATCTACTGTGGAACAAAACCACGTGCAAGGCCTTCAAGTCAAGTCTATGCCGGACTGGAACATCTACTGTGCAACAAAACCACGTGCAAGGACTTCAAGTCAAGTCTATGCCGGACTGGAACATCTACTGTGGAACAAAACCACGTGCAAGGACTTCAAGTCAAGTCTGTGCTGGACTGGAACATCTACTGTGGAACAAAACCACGTGCAAGGACTTCAAGTCAAGTCTGTGCCGGACTGGAACATCTACTGTGGAACAAAACCATGTGCAAGGACTTCAAGTCAAGTCTATGCTGGACTGGAACATCTACTGTGGAACAAAACCATGTGCAAGGACTTCAAGTCAAGTCTATGCTGGACTGGAACATCTACTGTGGAACAAAACCATGTGCAAGGACTTCAAGTCAAGTCTATGCTGGACTGGAACATCTACTGTGGAACAAAACCATGTGCAAGGACTTCAAGTCAAGTCTATGCTGGACTGGAACATCTACTGTGGAACAAAACCACGTGCAAGGACTTCAAGTCAAGTCTATGCCAGACTGGAACATCTACTGTGGAACAAAACCACGTGCAAGGACTTCAAGTCAAGTCTGTGCCGGACTGGAACATATACTGTGGAACAAAACCACATGCAAGGACTTCAAGTCAAGTCTGTGCTGGACTGGAACATCTACTGTGGAACAAAACCACGTGCAAAGACTTCAAGTCAAGAACTGTTCAAGTAGGAAAGGTTCACGTCTTTACACAGTCAGTATCTTCTAGAGAACCAATGTCAGGAAAAGAAAAGCATGTTTTGAGAATAGCAACAGAAGTTGAGTGACAGCATGTGAAGATACATTGGTATGAGGGTGTCTACGTCCACAGGTAACATATTTGAATGCTTCAGTTCTAATAAAATGGTTGCCATGAGGGACGTGATAGTCAGACTACTTCCACCATCTGATAGCTCGTTCGCTCTCTCCAGCGCTGGAATCTCTCTCGTTTTGTAGAATACAAGGGAATAAGCGGTAGAAAATGGATGGATGGATGGATGGATTATTAACCCTCACTTCTGGTCACCCCTCTTCATTTTAGACAGCCTCAGAACTAAAGGATCTGGGAGGGAGGACTCTGCCCTCCTAGAAGGGAGCATCCTAATATTTCAATGTTGAGAAATGTAGTCGACATAAACGAGACTAAATCAATATGAATGGCTAAAATATGACTAAAATACACTTTTGTCACAAGACTATGACTAAAACAAATTAACTAAATTAAAAGGATATAAACCAAAAACTGCTGTCAAAATTAAAGGCCTACTGAAACCTACTACTACCGACCACGCAGTCTGATAGTTTATATATCAATGATGAAATCTTAACATGCCAATACGGCCGGGTTAACTTATAAAGTGACTTTTAAAACTTCCCGGGAAATATCCGGCTGAAACGTCGCGGTATGATGACGTATGCGCGTGACGAAGTCCGAGTAACGGAAGTTATGGTACCCCGTAGAATCTTATACAAAAAGCTCTGTTTTCATTTCATAATTCCACAGTATTCTGGACATCTTTTGCAATTTGTTTAATGAACAATGAAGGCTGCAAAGAAGACAGTTGTAGGTGGGATCGGTGTATTAGCAGCGGACTACAGCAACACAACCAGGAGGACTTTGTTGGAGCGCTAGCCGCGCTAGCCGCGCTAGCCGCGCTAGCCGCCGACCTCACCTTGACTTCCTACGTCTCCGGGCCGCCAAACGCATCGGGTGAAGTCCTTCGTCCTTCTGCCGATCGCTGGAACGCAGGTGAGCACGGGTGTTGATGAGCAAATGAGGGCTGGCTGGCGTAGGTGGAGAGCTAATGTTTTTAGCATAGCTCTGTGAGGTCCTGTTGCTAAGTTGCTAAGTTAGCTTCAATGGCGTCGTTAGCACAGCATTGTTAACCTTCGCCAGCCTGGAAAGCATTAACCGTGTATTTACATGTCCACGGTTTAATAGTATTGTTGATTTTCTATCTATCCTTACAGTCAGGGCTTTATTTTTTTGTTTTTTGTATATGCTGTTAAAGCAAGATGCTATCACGTTAGCTCGTAGCTAAAGCATTTCGCCGATGTATTGTCGTGGAGATAAAAGGCACTGAATGTCCATTTCGCGTTCTGGACTCTCATTTTCAAGAGGATATAGTATCCCAGGTGGTTTAACATACAAATCCGTGATCCACAATAGAAAAAGGAGAGAGTGTGGAATCCAATGAGCCAGCTTGTACCTAAGTTACGGTCAGAGCGAAAAAAGATACGTCCATCACTGCCTCTCAAGTCCTTCACTGTAACGTTCCTCATCTACGAATCTTTCATCCTCGCTCAAATTAATGGGGTAATCATCACTTTCTCGGTCCGAATCTCTTTCGCTCCATTGTAAACAACGGGGAATTGTGAGGAATACTAGCTCCTGTGACGTCACGCTACTTCCGCTACAGGCAAGGCTTTTTTTTATCAGCGAGCAAAAGTTGCGAACTTTATCGTCGATGTTCTCTACTAAATCCTTTCAGCAAAAATATGGCAATATCGCGAAATGATCAAGTATGACACATAGAATGGATCTGCTATTCCCGTTTACATTAAAAAAATCATTTCAGTAGGCCTTTAAAGTCTGATATGTTTTAGTCCAAAGCTACAAAATGGCCGATGGAAGCAGTTTTAGTCATTTTGCAGAAGTTCATTTGGATCTAAAATGGTCCTACTATTATTGTTTTGGAGCGCCCATCACATGACTGCTCCTACAATCTTCTTCCTGTATTCCTTGCCTCCAAAAATGACCAATTGAATTATAAAATGTGGTGGCTTGATGGTAATGCGGCGGCAGAAGGTCAGACGCAATGTTTGTAAAAGTAATGACTTTATGAATTTTAAACGGCAAGATAAAATGTGAGTTTGTCTGCGCTGAAGGGAAAATCTTCTCTTCTCACATGAAGAAATCAAGCAGGGAGCTTTCAAACATGTTGCCTATTTCAAGGAGACATCTGTGTTCCAAAGATAGGAGAAGTTCACGACCGGCTGGTCTCGTCGGCACCAGGCTGCTATTTCACTTGAAACAACTTTGTGATGTCAGGGAAGGAAAAAGTGATGAGCTGAGCTGCTTCTGCAATTTGCAGCACACACAAACTCAAACTCCATTTCCTTTGCCGTCTAAAGTCGCTCACACTATTTACCTCCACACTTTTGTAGGATGACAATATTTATTCATGTTGTCAGGTATTGCTTTCAAACGTAGGTATTAATATTATTTCAAGCTAAATGTTCCTACGTAAAATAATACTTTTTCAAAGTGAAATCAAACCCAAATCCTCCCATTGGATAAATGATTTTAAATGAATGAAATCCTGGAAAATGTAAAAAAAAATAGTCTTAGATAAGCCCTTTTTTTCAATTTATCTTCATTTGTATTGCCTCTTGTTTTTCCTTCAACTGTCTTTTACAGGCTTATTTCAATGTGGATGGTACTTAAAGGCCTACTGAAAGCCACTACTAGCGACCACGCAGTCTGATAGTTTATATATCAATGATGAAATCTTAACATTGCAACACATGCCAATACGGCCGGGTTAACTTATAAAGTGACATTTTAAAATTCCCGCCACACTTCCGGTTGAAAAACTCTTTTGGATATGATTTATGCGCGTGACGTCACAAAATCCACGGAAGTGGTTGGACCCCATCGAACCCGATACAGAAACCTCTCGTTTTCTTCGACAAAATTCCACAGTATTCTGGACATCTGTGTTGGTGAATCTTTTGCAATTTGTTTAATGAACAATGGAGGCTGCAAAGAAGAATGTTGTAGGTGGGATCGGTGTATTAGCGGCTAAGTACAATACTTACAGCAACACAACAAGGACTACTTACTACGCCTAGCCGATGCTTGCCGCCAAACCCACGGATGAAGTCCTTCGTCGCGCCGTCGATCGCTGGAACGCAGGTGAGCACGGCTGTTGATGGGAAGATGAGGGCTGGCTGGCGTAGGTGGAGCGCTAATGTTTTTATCATAGTTCTGTAAGGTCCGGTTGCTAAGTTGCTAAATTAGCCTTAGCGTCGTTAGCAACAGCATTGTCAAGCTTTACCAGGCTGAGAATTTTTAACCGTGTAGTTACATGTACATGCTTTAATAGTATTGTTGGTCTTCTGTCTATCCTTCCAGTCAGGGGTTTATTTATTTTGTTTCTATCTTCATTTGAGAATGATGCTATCACGTTAGCTCAGTAGCTAAGTGTGTCACCGATGTATTGTCGTGGAGATAAAAGTCACTTTAAATGTCCATTTCGCGTTCTGGACTCTCATTTTCAAGAGGATATAGTATCCCAGGTGGTTTAAAATACAAATCCGTGATCCACAATAGAAAAAGGAGAGTGTGGAATCCAATGAGCCAGCTTGTACCTAAGTTACGGTCAGAGCGAAAAAAGATACGTCCTGCACTGCACTCTAGTCCTTCACTGTAACGTTCCTCATCTACGAATCTTTCATCCTGGCTCAAATTAATGGGGTAATCGTCGCTTTGTCGCTCCGAATCTCTCTCGCTCCATTGTAAACAACGGGGAATTGTGAGGAATACTAGCTCCTGTGACGTCACGCTACTTCCGCTACAGGCAAGGCTTTTTTTATCAGCGAGCAAAAGTTGCCAACTTTATCGTCGATTTTCTCTACTAAATCCTTTCAGCAAAAATATGTCAATATCGCGAAATGATCAAGTATGACACATAGAATGGATCTGCTATTCCCGTTTAAATAAAAAAAAATCATTTCAGTAGGCCTTTAATGACATGTATTTTATTTGGCTAAGTAAATTACTCAACCTGTTGCAAAATATAACATTCTATTCTTGGAAGTGACCTAATGTGTTTGTACATTGTATACCTACTGTTTGTGTGTTCCATTGTTGAATGAAGGCAGCGCTCTGAGTGCGGGGGAAGTGGATCATTTCCCAGCGGGTAGTGTTCATGGTCATTGACTGTGTGCATGTTGACTATAACACTTGCACATTCATTGAAATATTCGGCTGGTAGATGTCTTTTTTTGTGCTTCTCGACATTTGTCATATTTCTGACACAAGGTCAGGGCCTACTCTCACAACCAGGGCAAGCTGGTACTTCACTTCACTTCACTTCTGAAGTACGGCTGGTGTGAGCACACTTCCCCTACTTTGGCACAAAGAGGTAGGCCAGTGCCAAGTGCTGCTGAACAAGTGATTTTCATGTCATTCTCGCCAGTTCAGTGTACCAATTTGTTGGAATACCTACTCAGACTTCTTCTGTCTGGGTGAGATGCATGATTTATCTACAATAAACTTACAGGGAGCAAGGAAGCAAGGAAGCAGCAGACCACTCGATGTCAACATAGGAAGTGATCACGGCGCCGCTATAAATAGTGTTAGCTAGTTTGTCACCAAGAGCTTTGTCTGACTGTAAGCATGCTCATTACCAACTTCTGAGGGTCAACTTTATTAACGATGGACAATAAATAATTGTCAACAGAACATTCACACACTAGTTACCATTTAGTGTTGACAATCAACCTATCAGGTGCATGACTTTGGAGGTGGGAAGGGCCTATCCCCAGGTGCATGTCTTTGGAACTGGGAGGAGCCTATCCCCAGGTGCATGTCTTTGGAACTGGGAGGAGCCTATCGCCAGGTGTATGTCTTTGGAACTGGGAGGGGCCTATCCCCAGGTATATGTCTTTGGAACTGGGAGGGGCCTACCCCCAGGTGCATGTCTTTGGAGGTGGGAGGAAGCCGGACTACTTGAAGAGAACCCACACAGTCAGGGGGAGAACATGCAAACTCCACGCAGAAAGATCCTGAGCCCAGGGACAAGCGGTAGAAAATGGTTTAGTGCCTTGACTTCCCTCCCAGCCAAATGTTGATACAAACAGTCGTAACGTGGCAATGAAAAATGTACACTGACGTCCGCATTGATTTCCAGCCTTTGCTAAGATGGATGTAGCTGTGTGTCCTAGGGCCGTGGTCATCATGAGGCTCTGACAGGCCTGTCTGGGAGAGTGGGACAGATGTGGCCTGCTGGAGAAGGCCTTCTTATCACAGATGGGGGGATCAATCTTTCTTTGGCTGAAAGAAGAAGAGAAATGGGAGAAGACACTAAATACTTTGGCCTATTTCCTGCCCAAGGTAAGCAGTTGTGTTACCGTGAAGAGGGCCACAAAGCACAGAAACAAGCATGTATGGTAGCAGACTTCAGGTTTACCTTAAATCTTGTGTTACTGTAAAGAGGGCCACAAAGCACAGAAACAAGCATGTATGGTAGCAGACTTCAGGTTTACCTTAAATCTTGCTCCACCTCTGAGTAATACAATTGGGGAAACAAATGGACTCTACTGTTGCTCCACAATTTAAAAGGCTGGTTAAAATATTGTTTTCTAAGCTGTGGTCCGTGGGGGCCCTGTTGCTTGTGGGGTGGGGCTGTCTTCCCGTCCGGCTGGGCCCCTTGGTGTGGGGGCGAGCTCTCTCCTGCTTCTCCCGTGCCTTGTCCTCGGCTGGGTGCGTCAGTCTTCCACTTGCGTGGGGCCGGTGGTCCCTGGTTCACCTGCTGTTTAGGGTTGGGCTCTCTGGGTGGCTGGGGCCACATTGTGGCTCCTGCACATACTGGGTATTTGTATTGATCCATTTGTAGTGTAATTATGTTCACTGTCATTTCTGTATTATTATTTATTTTACTAACTGCTTCTTTGCTATCACTTTCACTATCATATGTGTACTTATCCTATTTGCTGATGTTGTTCTTTTGTTGTTGTTGTTTCTCTGTCTTATCCCCCTCTTGTCCCCAGAATGTATCCCTCTATCCTCTTTTTCTTATTCTTTCTATCCCCTCCTGCTCCGGCCCGGCTGCACCAAATGATAATATAAATACATTTAATAAAGTCAAATACAAATAAGACAACAAGAGACGTATCCCACACTTCTCTTGTGTAAAGACAATGTGTAAAGCAGATATAGATCATCTACATCTACATCATGTAAAGTCAATGTGTCCAGCAGATATAGATCATCTACATCAACTATATGAATTGTCAGAGTGGCTGGACAGGACTTGTTAAAAAATAGTAAAATAAAGTCATAGAGAAGTTTTTTTAAGCACAAAAATGATGACTAAAGTAATGAAGTGCTTTAATTTGACAGTTTAATAGAGCAACATATTCATTATTAATTTAGTTTATTCATCTTAGCACAACATAATTGTCTGGAAATTACATTTTTGTCATTTATTTGGGTCCATTCTTATCTATTGTTGGTCACTACTTATATGTGTAACTAGCCTGACCTAGGTCTAAGGTTTATGTGTCAAATGAATAATCCCAAGTCCCTCCCAAGGTTTCTCATTGTTCTCAGTGGGTTGACTTTTTTCTTGGTTCAGATCTGAAGATGTTGTGGTGGTTTGTGAAGCCCTTTGAGACATCTGTGATTATGGGCTGTAAAAATAAACTTTGATTGATAAATCCAGTACATCCATCCACATTCATAAACAGCACGATATCAAGTCTGGTTTACCGTTTGGCCCGCCCTTTGTCACACCTTTTTAGAGTTACAAAAACCCAGAATGAAATGAAATCAAAGAATTGCAATGATTCAAATGTGTGTTAAATGATGTCCATGACAATATAAGTCAGTGAGGTCTATCAAGCATATTTAGTTGTGTCAGTGGTGACTCCAGAACCCGATGTGGTTCTGGGCAGATAGTGGGAGGAGATGTGATGTGTGGAAGGAAGCCAGAGAGCAAGAAGAATGATCCTGGGTGGTCATGGTGTCTGACTAGGAGGCCTCCTGCTTTGTTCCAGCAGCTGAGATCACGATGCAGGATTATACGCCTCACAATGCCTCAGGCGCTCCTTGGAGACAAATACTGTTGCAGGAAAGAGGAGGACCACCTTTTCTGTGTCAAATATTTATTTCAAGGAGATACTTGAAATGCATCTTGTGACGACTCATTCTTCCTGAAAATGATGCGCTGACAACAAAGAGCAGCCTAGAAAGTAGAAACTGCTTCCCCACCAAGACTCGGCTTAGCGGCAGCTTTTCCAATGCAAATGTGGAAGTAACTGCTGGCTGCAGGTATTACAGCATGTACTGTGACTCCTAATACCTCACAGCTTATCTGCCGCGCGGAAGTCAACACTT
This sequence comes from Entelurus aequoreus, assembly GCF_033978785.1. NCBI lineage: Eukaryota > Metazoa > Chordata > Actinopteri > Syngnathiformes > Syngnathidae > Entelurus > Entelurus aequoreus. Next base: position 5,221,024 of record NC_084745.1, read on the forward strand.
TGTTACACACGTTGATCAAGTATCAACTGGGAAGTCAACACATTGTTACACACGTTGATCAAGCATCAACTGGGAAGTCAACACTTTGTTACACACGTTGATCAAGTATCAACAGGGAAGTCAACACTTTGTTACACACATTGATCAAGTATCAACTGGGGAAGTCAACACTTTGTTACACACATTGATCAAGTATCAACTGGGAAGTCAACACTTTGTTACACACATTGATCAAGTATCAACTGGGAAGTCAACACTTTGTTACACACATTGATCAAGTATCAACTGGGAAGTCAACACTTTGTTACACACATTGATCAAGTATCAACTGGGAATTCAACACTTTGTTACACACATTGATCAAGTATCAACTGGGATGTCAACACTTTGTTACACATGTTGATCAAGTATCAACTGGGAAGTCAGCACTTTGTTACACACATTGATCAAGTATCAACTGGGAAGTCAACACTTTGTTACACACATTGATTAAGTATCAACTGGGAAGTCAACACTTTGTTACACACATTGATCAAGTATCAACTGGGAAGTCAACACTTTGTTACACACATTGATCAAGTATCAACTGGGAAGTCAGCACTTTGTTACACACATTGATCAAGTATCAACTGGGAAGTCAACACTTTGTTACACACATTGATCAAGTATCAACTGGGAAGTCAACACTTTGTTACACACATTGATCAAGTATCAACTGGGAATTCAACACTTTGTTACACACATTGATCAAGTATCAACTGGGATGTCAACACTTTGTTACACATGTTGATCAAGTATCAACTGGGAAGTCAGCACTTTGTTACACACATTGATCAAGTATCAACTGGGAAGTCAACACTTTGTTACACACATTGATTAAGTATCAACTGGGAAGTCAACACTTTGTTACACACATTGATCAAGTATCAACTGGGAAGTCAACACTTTGTTACACACATTGATCAAGTATCAACTGGGAAGTCAACACTTTGTTACACACGTTGATCAAGTATCAACTGTTGTCTCTGTTCAAGGCCAACTGGACTTTTTCTTATTGTTTATCATCCTTATGAAAGACAAGCACACAAGTTCATTCTAACTCGTAAACCACAAACAAAATGTATTTTAGTATTTCTATGTGATTTAATCTGATTTACCGTAATTTCCAGACTATAAAGCGCACTTATAATCCTTTTTTCCCACTCAAAACTCGACAGTGCATCTTATAAGCCGGTGCACCTAATGCACAGAATAATTCTGGTTGTGCTTTCCGACCTCGAAGCTATTTTATTTGGTACATGGTGTAATGATAAGTGTGACCAGTAGATGGCAGTCACACATAAGAGATACGTGTAGACTGCAATATGATGGCAGTCACACATAAGAGATACGTGTAAACTACAATATGATGGCGGTCACACATAAGAGATACATGTAGACTGCAACAGTTAGCTCCATCTTTTGACACTTCTTCCACTCCCGTCCTTGCACGCTACACCGCTACAACAAAGATGACACTGTCCAAGTGGAGGCACGTAAATAAGAGCGCCCACAAAACGGTGCATCCTGAAGAGACTGTCAGAAAGCGGCTTGAAGATGATGAGTAAAACAACATTTTGAGCAAAGAACCAGCATCACATGTTATGTAGACCACAAGGAAGTCTTTTACATTTAGAAAATAATCATAACAATATGACTCCTTTAATGCACCTTATAATCCGCTGGGCCCTATGTGCTGGAAAATAGGGTACGTATTTGTAGGGCAGTGACATCACTGAATGGCAACTAGATGAGATAAGATGCGATGCTATAACGTGACAGCAGAAGATGAGGTAAGATGAGGTAAGATGCGGTGCTATAACGTTGCATTGTGTTTTGCATGACATAGCGATTATTTTTCAAAAAAGTGTAAGAAATAGAGGATGTGGGCAATAAATGTGGAGTGCAGATGACGCTGACTATTAGGAGAATAGGAGCTAGCATCAGTAGCCTGAAAGAGTTTTGGTGCAACATGCACAGTGAAGATGAAGATTGTGCATTATTTACTTCAATGATTGCATTGTGTGATGTTGTTTCCTGTCTCTGCATGTATTTATTGTGTGATGTGGTTTCCTGTCTCTGCATGTATTTATTGTGTGATGTGGTTTCCTGTCTCTGCATGTATTTATTGTGTGATGTGGTTTCCTGTCTCTGCATGTATTTATTGTGCGATGTTGTTTCCTGTCTCTGCATGTATTTATTTTGTGATGTTGTTTCCTGTCTCTGCATGTATTTATTGTGTGATGTTGTTTCCTCTCTCTGCATGTATTTATTGTGTGATGTTGTTTCCTGTCTCTGCATGTATTTATAGTGTGATGTTGTTTCCTGTCTCTGCATGTATTTATTGTGTAATGTTGTTTCCTGTCTCTGCATGTATTTATTGTGTGATGCTGTTTCCTCTTTCTGCATGTATTTATTGTGTGATGTTTCCTGTCCCTGCATGTAATTAATGTGTGATGTTGTTTCCTCTCTCTGCATGTATTTATTGTGTGATGTTGTTTCCTGTCTCTGCATGTATTTATAGTGTGATGTTGTTTCCTGTCTCTGCATGTATTTATTGTGTGATGTTGTTTCCTCTATCTGCATGTATTTATTGTGTGATGTTTCCTGTCCCTGCATGTATTTATTGTGTGATGTTGTTTCCTCTCTCTGCATGTATTTATTGTGTGATGTTGTTTCCTGTCTCTGCATGTATTTATTGTGTGATGTTGTTTCCTCTCTATGCATGTATTTATTGTGTGATGTTGTTTCCTCTCTCTGCATGTATTTATTGTGTGACGTTGTTTCCTCTCTCTGCATGTATTTATTGTGTGATGCTGTTTCCTCTCTCGGCATGTATTTATTGTGTTGTATTTATTGTGTGATGTTGTTTCCTGTCTCTGCATGTAATTATGCAGTGGACTAGCATTACGTTGCTGCACCAGTGGGAGTTAAATGTGGAGGGACACCAGACCGCAGGGTGATTTGTTTAACTTTGAAAAGTTCTTTGCTTTGTGCTCAACTTGCTGGAGGCCAAACATCAGTGGATCGCAGCCTACTGAGGCCGGCCAGTGCAGAACCAGAACCTCACCAGGGACTGCATGACACTCCTTTACACTGTACTCTTATTACTCCCATATTTAATAGAGATGTTTTTTTAACACATGACTAAAGCCAACTCTCTCAGGAGGTTGATTCCCCCGACCAACACTATACAAGAATTACATGAATAACATTAGTAGCCATTGAATTCTCCAAAGTGGAGCTCTTGGGACTGTGATTAAGCAGGAACTACTGGGACCGCGATTAAGCAGGAACTACTAACGGGGGATTCATTTAGCCCAGAAATTGAAAGCTGGAATGTGATGTTAACATGCAGACTTGTCTTGTGTGGTGTTCAGCCAGGTGGAGCAGTGATTCCCAACACATCCTTTAGAAAGGTGGAGCAGTGATTCCCAACATGCAGACTTGTCCTGGGTGGTGTTCAGCCAGGTGGAGCAGTGATTCCCAACACATCCTTTAGAAAGCTTGCTGAGGGCCAAGTCATTTTGACAACATTCATTGGTATTTATGAAACTAATCCAATGAAGAAAAGCTTCTAAACATTCTATTTTTCCACCATGCGTGGATCCTACTCAAAGCTTTTCAGACACGGCAATCAGCGACCCCAATGCTATTTTATATTTGTTAGAGCCCCAATGCTATTTTATATTTGTTAGAGCCTAAATGTCCAAATGTAGTATGCAGACATGCCATTATAATGTGGCGGGTCATTGGAGTATTGTTTATTTCATTTGTATTTGAATAATAACAATGTTGAGTATACTTGTCGGGAGGTGCATCTCTGTGTGTGGCCACATAGTAAAAATACTTTTAAATCATTTATTAATAATAATTAAAATCATTTTTAATTATGGATTGCAGCACATTATTTCATTATATAAAATCATGTTATGAATTTAAGAAATTACACAATTCACTGCAGGTGTATATATACATATATATATATATATATATATATATATATATATATATATATATATATATATATATATATATATATATATATATATATATATATATATATATATATACATATATATATATATATATATATATATATATATATATATATATATATATATATATATATATATATATATATATATATGTGTGTGTGCGTGTGTGTATATATAATATGTATGTAAACATGTATATATGTGTGTATATGTAGATGTAAGTATATATATGTGTATATATGTATATATATACACATATATGTATATATATACATGTGTGTATATATATGTATGTGTGTGTGTATGTATATACATATATGTGTACATATATGTATATATGTACAGTATATGTATATATGTACAAAATACATACATACATATATGTATACACATATGTATATATGTATATGTATATATATACAATATATATATATATATATATATATATATATATATATATATATATATATATATATATATATATATATATATATATATATATATATATATATATATATATATATATATATATATATATAAAAATATATATATGTATATATATATACTGTCTATGTGTGTGTGTGTGTGTATTATCAAGGTGTTGTAGATCAGTTTTTGTTTTGTGTGGTGTCAGTCCACCCTGCTGGATTGAACATTTTCCCCAGGGGTGTATTGCTTAGGAGTGAACACATGCTTTCATTCCCTGCTAATCCAGTCTAAGCAGCCAAGCAAAGAGGTGCAGTGGAGATCACCTGAGTCTGAGTCTGTGAGATGAAAGACATTTCAGCTCAACTAAGAGAAGACTTCAAGCTGATATAACAAGTGCAGGTAGATTAGCAATAAAGTCTTGACAGATGCTGCTAATGCTTGGCACAATCAAGTCGCCATTAAAGCAAGCATCATTTTATTTCCATCAGAAGGAAGGTGGACAGTGAAATATACTCTGCACAAAAGTACTGGAGCAGGCTCAGTCTGAAATGTAGCATACTATTAGCAAGAAGAGCTCGCAGCCATATTACACATTGGAAGTCATTGCTGGCTGATACATGTTGAATTATTGATACTAGCTGCACATAGAATACATACTTAATACCAACATAACATACTGTATATGATATATTTGGGAAACACCTATGTGGAGTTGTGTGTGTGGTTTATATAGTGTGTGTGTGTGTGTGTGTGTGTGTGTGTGTGTGTGTGTGTGTGTGTGTGTGTGTGTGTGTGTGTGTGTATACTGTATGTATTACGGCTGTCAAACGTTTAAAATATTTAATCGCGAAAATCGCATTGTTCATAGTTAACTGAAAATTAATCACGATTAATCACAGATAGGTACACCTTTTCATCCTTAATAGGTGTACCCGAGACAGATCATTTTCGGGGAGTATTGCTGCATGACAATGTTTGAACCTTCTCTATTTATCAATAAAATGTCATATCGAGCCTGCTAATCATTCTGTCATTGAGGACTATCGACCAGAACATGTTGTAAAAGAATTGACAAAGTATTTCCCCCCATTATCCTAACTGATGTACTAGTAATTCCTTAGGTGCAAATATCACAGACTAACACTACAAAACATCTTTGACCAAGCTTGATCCTAATGGAAGACATTGTTATTTTCTTCATGTTAGGATTTCCACTAAATTGCCAAAACACCTGTAGCGGTGGGGGCGTGGTTAGGGGCGTGGTTAGGGGCGTGGTCGATATGCATCATCACATGTGTTGCGATGATGCATATATTCTTTAAAAAGACAAAACAATGTGAATATACTTTTTTTTTAAAAAAATCTGTTAAGTATAGTATTAATATATATTTTTTCTTACATAATATTGTTTTGTTCTATTTTTAAAGTGTTGCTGCTTATTGTACAATGTACTTTGTTGAGAATTTATTTAGCCTTTTAGGGATTTCTCTAAACAATTTAGTAACTTTTTCTGTAATAAAAACATATGGCTGGCAATCTAGCATCTATTTCTGGCCTTTTAAAAAGGGCTTTATAAATAAAGTTGGTGTACACGAAACAATCTTTCAGCTCCACTATGCCTTGAAGATGAAGGCCTGCTGGATCGTGGTCTACATGGTCTACATGGTCTATATGTTCTACATGGTCTACATGGTCTACATGGTCTACATGTTCTACATGGTCTACATGGTCTACATGGTCTACATGGTCTATATGTTCTACATGGTCTACATGGTCTACATGTTCTACATGGTCTACATGGTCTACATGGGTTACACTGCTAATGAGTGAGAACATTGAACACCACTGATTAGTGATGGGAGACTTAAAGCAATGATAAATACATGACATCAAAAAGTAATGACAACATTACCGTGGTGATGCTGAATGAGGACCACCGATGAGACCGCTTGTGTCGACTTAGCACTTAGGTTTGCAGAATGGACTGTTTGTATTACCTCTGCTCCATTCATCAATGATCAGTGTTTATTTTAGGACATCATAGGCCAGTAACAGCTTTGCTTCCAACTATATTGCTGACAATTGTCTGTTTACTTTTTTTAAAGGTTATAGATAGCAACATATGCATGAAATACACTCTGCTATGCACACTCTAGCATTTGAAACAGTGGCATTACATTGATTTACCCTTCACTTGTAGGTGGAGCATAGGAGCAAACAATCTTCAGTCTTCCTGGTTTCCTCGTTTTTGTCCACAACCGTAGCTCGCCACGTCACTTTTCTTTTGTTCTCTTAGATTTCTGCTGTCTTTGTCAAGGTGTCTCTTTAGTTTCATTCGCACTGGAGTTATCCCTGTTGAATTGGTCATTTTGGAAGTCTGAAACCATACCTCTGGATTGGCAGACTGTGGTGGTATTACCAGGTTACAAGAAGGGTGACTGAAAGGTGCATTCCAACCACAGGGGGGATCACATTTCTCAGTCTCGGTGGAGACGTCTACTTCAGAGTGCTGGAGAGAAGTTTACGATTGTTAGTCGAACTTGTGAGGGGTGCTTTGGTGGTTATTGGGACGCTACTGCATGCCACTTGGTCCTTGTACAACCAGGGCCTGGTTTCATTGCCAGCAGTCAGTCAAGCCTGTTCACGGTGTTGTTGGCTTCCACCAAGGTCAAGTCTGTTCACAGTGTTGTTGGCTTCCACCAAGGCTGCCCTTTGTCACCCAGCTCTGTTGGTTATGTCTATGGACAGGATTTTGGGGCCGATCGAAGGAGTTAACGATTTTGCGTTTGTGGTCCTAAGGATCTCTTATATTTGTGGATGGTGTAGTCTGGATGGCTTTATCAAGCAGTGACCTTCAGCGTTTACTGGGGCGGTTCACAGCTGATTGGAAGTTCTGGGATGAAACTCAAGACCTCCAAATCTAAGGCCACGGTTCTTAGCTGGAGAAGAGCTGATTGCACTCTAAAGGCTAGGAATAAAGTCGAGCCCCATGTGGTGAAGTTCGAATATCTTAAGATTTGTTAATAAGTGAGGGAAGTATGTAGCGTCATATCGACAGGCCACACCCCAAAGCAATGCAGTTGCTGTACTGGACAGTCACGGTGAAGAGGGAGCTGAGCCAGAAGGCAAAGCTCTTTATTTACTGGAAGAGATATTTTTATTGTACATCTTCCTCATCAGTTGTTGTAGTAGTAGTAGTAGTAGTAGTAGTAGTAGTAGTACTAGTATAGTACTTTGTTTGGACTGCTTCTTTTGATACTATGTTAATTAAAGCATGTTTGGACATTCTTAAAGCGCAATGTTTCTGCTTTGGAGTCAAAACCTTTCAAAATGTGTACAGTACGTGCTCTTTACTCTGGCTGAAAAATCCATTGCTTTTGCAATTGAAATCACAACGTGCTCAAATGCATTTTGATAACCGCAAAGGCTGCGGTGTGACCGGTCTGTGATATTAAAGAGTATATATTGTGTCATCGTGTTAAGGTCGCCATCGGAGAGAAATTGATGACAACCATAAAAAGCAGCAGAGGAGTGCTCCGTGTTCCCCGAGCTAGCAAATAGCATCAACTTACTGCTTGACACAAAACAAATAAACACACCTTGCTCAAAGTGACATTTTTCAAAGCAAAAACAATCAACATGGACACCACTGGGTAGCGTATGCAGTATTACTAGTAAAAGTACATATATTTCACAATGACTAATCATATTATATATCTGTACTGTAAAGTTCACATTTGAATGACAATAAAAAGGAAATCTAAGTCTAACTCTAAGTCTAAGTCTATATGGAATAAAAATGTATTATCTGGTTCAGATTGTCTCTCACTGCCGTCTCTACAGAAGCAGAGAATCAGTTTGCACTGAAGTCATGTTGTTGTTGTTCCAATATTCTCTACATTCAGTCACCGCTAACATTAGCAGCTATCATTCCTCTCATTAGTTGTTGTTCCAATATTCTCTACATTCAGTCACCGCTAACATTAGCAGCTATCATTCCTCTCATTAGTTGTTGTTCCAATATTCTCTACATTCAGTCACCGCTAACATTAGCAGCTATCATTCCTCTCATTAGTTGTTGTTCCAATATTCTCTACATTCAATGACCGCTAACATTAGCAGTTATCATTCCTCTCATTAGTTGTTGTTCCAATATTCTCTAAATTCAGTCACCGCTAACATTAGCAGTTATCATTCCTCTCATTAGTTGTTGTTCCAATATTCTCTACATTCAGTCACCGCTAACATTAGCAGCTATCATTCCTCTCATTAGTTGTTGTTCCAATATTCTCTACATTCAGTCACCGCTAACGTTAGCAGCTATCATTCCTCTCATTAGTTGTTGTTCCAATATTCTCTACATTCAGTCACCGCTAACATTAGCAGTTATCATTCCTCTCATTAGTTGTTGTTCCAATATTCTCTACATTCAATGACCGCTAACATTAGCAGCTATCATTCCTCTCATTAGTTGTTGTTCCAATATTCTCTACATTCAGTCACCGCTAACATTAGCAGTTATCATTCCTCTCATTAGTTGTTGTTCCAATATTCTCTACATTCAGTCACCGCTAACATTAGCAGCTATCATTCCTCTCATTAGTTGTTGTTCCAATATTCTCTACATTCAGTCACCGCTAACGTTAGCAGCTATCATTCCTCTCATTAGTTGTTGTTACAATATTCTCTACATTCAGTCACCGCTAACGTTAGCAGCTATCATTCTTCTCATTAGTTGTTGTTCCAATATTCTCTACATTCAGTCACCGCTAACGTTAGCAGCTATCATTCTTCTCATTAGTTGTTGTTCCAATATTCTCTATGTTCAGTCGCCGCTAACGTTAGCAGCTATCATTCCTCTCATTAGTTGTTGTTCCAATATTCTCTATGTTCAGTCACCGCTAACGTTAGCAGCTATCATTCCTCTCATTAGTTGCCAACAAAGTAAGCTAATGCTACATGGGTGTGGTCTACGTGCAAAAAGACATACAGTTTAAGACTATGGAAAGTTAGCGCCCTCTAGGCAGTCGAGTAAAAGGTAGCAAACGGCTCCTTGAACTTTTCCACGTGCTTTACCTTGTTTTTTTATGACTGTTATTCTTGTGACTGCTGCCTCGCTCGCTTATAATAACTCATATTTACTTCTTTCCTCACTTTCCTTTTGTACCTGCGAGAGCGCTTTAGGGCCCTTTTTGTCTCTTTTTGTCTCTTTCCAAAGCAGCGCCACGACCCCGCGCTGTTTGTAGTAAAGTGGGTGTAGCACAAGCCACGTACCCCGGGGGAAGCGTGTGGGTAAAAAGGAAGAAGCTTGTTTCATTGCTTCCTGGAGAACACAACCTTGCGTGTGGAGATGAAAGTTACAAGCAGAACGAGCTCTGACATTTTTATCAGCGTGGAATTTGTCAGACAAAAACTGGGGAAAGGAAAGCAAAAGTGTGAGGAAAAGAAACAAAGAGAAGTAGAGATGATTGGCAACTCTAAATGTGTGGGAATGTTGTCTATCTGTGGTGGTCCTGCCAACAGGTGGACACGTGTACCCCACCTTCCTTGTCCAGGGTGTACCCCGCCTTCCTTGTCCAGGGTATACACCACCTTCCTTGTCCAGGGTGTACCCCACCTTCCTTGTCCAGGGTGTACCCCGCCTTCCTTGTCCAGGGTGTACCCCGCCTTCCTTCTTGTCCAGGGTGTACCCCACCTTCCTTGTCCAGGGTGTACCCCGCCTTCCTTGTCCAGGGTGTACCCCACCTTCCTTGTCCAGGGTGTACCCCGCCTTCCTTGTCCAGGGTGTACCCCGCCTTCCTTCTTGTCCAGGGTGTACCCCACCTTCCTTGTCCAGGGTGTACCCCGCCTTCCTTCTTGTCTAGGGTGTACCCCGCCTTCCTTGTCCAGGGTGTACCCCGCCTTCCTTGTCCAGGGTGTACCCCGCCTTCCTTGTCCAGGGTGTACCCTGCCTTCCTTCTTGTCTAGGGTATACACCACCTTCCTTGTCCAGGGTGTACCCCGCCTTCCTTGTCCAGGGTCTACACCGCCTTCCTTGTCCAGGGTCTACACCACCTTCCTTGTCCAGGGTGTACACCGCCTTCCTTGTCCAGGGTCTACACCACCTTCCTAGTCCAGGGTGTACTCCGCCTTCCTTGTCCAGGGTGTACTCCGCCTTCCTTGTCCAGGGTATACACCGCTTTCCTTGTCCAGGGTCTACCCCACCTTCCTTGTCCAGGGTGTAACCCGCCTTCCTTTTCCAGGGTGTACCCCGCCTTCCTTGTCCAGGGTGTACCCCGCCTTCCTTGTCCAGGGTCTACACCACCATCCTTGTCCAGGGTCTACCTTGCCTTCCGCCCGAGTGCAGCTGGGATAGGCTCCAGCACCCCGAGAGGGACAAGCGGTATAAAATGGTAGAAGTATTGTCTCCCAGGGACCAGACGATCCTGCACTGCTTTGCTCTGTGATCAGAGCCAAGTGAACTCACTCTAATCCTTGAATCCCTTTTAGTCCTGCTGGGATTGAAGAGTCAG
>NC_084745.1:5237001-5279501 GCF_033978785.1 Entelurus aequoreus
ATGAAGAACAAGGTGTGTGTCACAATATAATGTGCTGTACTGGAAACAAAAGTCTTCATAACAATATGAAGAACAACGTGTGTGTCACAATATAATGTGCTGTACAGGAAACAAAAGTCTTCATAACAATATGAAGAACAAGGTGTGTGTCACAATATAATGTGCTGTACTGGAAACAAAAGTCTTCATAACAATATGAAGAACAAGGTGTGTGTCACAATATAATGTGCTGTACTGGAAACAAAAGTCTTCATAACAATATGAAGAACAACGTGTGTGTCACAATATAATGTGCTGTACTGGAAACAAAAGTCTTCATAACAATATGAAGAACAAGGTGTGTGTCACAATATAATGTGCTGTACTGGAAACAAAAGTCTTCATAACAATATGAAGAACAACGTGTGTGTCACAATATAATGTGCTGTACTGGAAACAAAAGTCTTCATAACAATATGAAGAACAACGTGTGTGTCACAATATAATGTGCTGTACTGGAAACAAACCTAACAGTGGTGATATTTCATTTAATGACAAAATATCAAACTCATCACGCTTGTATCAATCAGATACTGATACCTCCCTGGTATTGATACTATCAATATTTGGATACATATGGCCACACCTACTGTGGACACCAATGTATTGGTAGATCTTTGCTAACAAAGGTGTATTTAGAAGGGATGTTTTAGATTTTTGATGAACTGAAGAAGGACTTGGTAGTTAATGCATGTTCATGTTGGGAGATAGTTCCTATTTAATGATAATAATACATGACTTTCATGTTGAGAGATAGTTCCTATTTAATAATAATAATACATGACTTTCATGTTGAGAGATAGTTCCTATTTAATAATAATAATACATGACTTTCATGTTGAGAGATAGTTCCTATTTAATAATAATAATACATGACTTTCATGTTGAGAGATAGTTCCTATTTAATAATAATAATACATGACTTTCATGTTGAGAGATAGTTCCTATTTAATAATAATAATACATGACTTTCATGTTGAGAGATAGTTCCTATTTAATAATAATAATACATGACTTTCATGTTGAGAGATAGTTCCTATTTAATAATAATAATACATGACTTTCTAACTGCTTTATTGAAGCATGTTGGGGTGAACTCACACTCAATGCTCGCATGGGCCCACCTAGCACCCACTTGGCCAGAGCGGGTGCTGTGGTCTGCGTTCAAGTTTTTCACACTTGGTGGACCAGGTCAGTTGGTGGACCGGGTCACTTGGTGGACCAGGTCACTTGGTGGACCAGGTCACTTGGTGGACCGGGTCACTTGGTGGACCAGGTCACTTGGTGGACCAGGTCAGTTGGTGGACCAGGTCACTTGGTGGACCAGGTCACTTGGTGGACCAGGTCAGTTGGTGGACCAGGTCACTTGGTGGACCAGGTCAGTTGGTGGACCAGGTCAGTTGGTGGACCAGGTCACTTGGTGGACCAGGTCACTTGGTGGACCAGGTCAGTTGGTGGACCAGGTCACTTGGTGGACCAGGTCAGTTGGTGGACCAGGTCACTTGGTGGACCAGGTCAGTTGGTGGACCAGGTCAGTTGGTGGACCAGGTCACTGCCAGGTTGTGTGCAGCCAAGCCATGCAGCTCCTTCATGATAACCAACACACTTCATTACAGAAATCGACTGTTTAGTCCAAAAGTCAATGCATGGAATGCCCCTCCCCTTGACTTCATTCATGGTGGAATACATTTCCCAGCAGGAATTGCACCTTCAACCTTGCACAAAATGATCAGAGGGACTTGAAATAAGACTCAAAATGATTGTAGTCATGCAACATTTACTACTATAGGCCAAACAGTGAAGTGTATTGGTGGGAAAGTAATGACCAAATGAGGGATGTTCCCATTAGGGTTTTACGCTACTGATGCCGATACCACTCATCAGTGAGGGAGATGGGCCGATACCAATACCATTAACATGTGCTAACTTTACATTTTTTAATTTATGCTGAGTGCTAATGACAGTTTACTAATATCAACACAATTCTCATCCTGTGTGTTTGACACGTTAAGACTTGTCCTCCAGTGATAATGATACTTAAGGTACAAAGAAATGCGGTTTATTTTCCACAACTGCACTCTGTGTGTGGAGACACAATTAGCTGCTAGCTCCTCGTCAGCCGGGGGACTAAAAAAGATACTGTGTCAGTTAGAAGGGACGACGTTATGTGACCGGCATTAAAATGCATTCAATCAATGATTGCCATCATGTTTGTCACTAAAATTGGCAGATTCTGATCACTGGTCGATCAATCGGCACATCCCTAGACAAAATGGTAATGTATTGTGAATGTGAATTTGGATATAGCATGTATAGTGTGTACATGTGTGTGTGCTGGGCTTAGACTACAACAAGCTTGGACTAGAACAAGTTTGGACTAGAACAAGCTTGGACTAGAACAAGCTTGGACTAGGAAAAGCTTATTCTAGTCCAGGGGTCGGCAACCCGCGGCTCCGGAGCCGCATGCGGCTCTTTGACCACTCTGATGCGGCTCAGCTGCATACTTGCCGACCCTCCCGGTTTTCCCAGTATACTTAACGACCCCCCCGATGTTCCCAGGAGACTGCCTCTCCTAGGAATCTCCCAGGGCAAATATGATCCTATTTTCACTCTAATGACTTAATCAAGGGCGTTCCCTAATGGTACTGCATTAATTGTCCTCTATAGCGTTTACAAACAGCATGACAGCTCGGCCACATGTTATATGTTGCTTTTACTTGCACACGTAGGAGACAGCAAAGCATACTTGCTCAACAGCCACACAGCTTACACTGACGGTAGTCGTACAAAAACAACTTTAACACTGTTACGTTACAAATATGCGCCACACTGTGAACCCACACCAAAAAAGAATGACAAAAACATTTCTGGAGAACTTCCGCACCGTAACACAACACAACAAATACCCAGAATCCCATGCAGCCCTAACTCTTCCGGTCTACATTGTACACCCCCGCTACCACCAAACCCCCCCACACATCAACCCCCCCTCCCCCCTCTCCGTGCGTCGGTTGAGCGGAAGAGTTAGTGCTGCATGGGATTCTGGGTATTTGTTGTGTTGTGTTTATGTTGTGTTACAGTGCAGATGTTCTCCAGAAATGTGTATGTCATTCTTTTTTGGTGTGGGTTCAAAGTGTGGCGCATATTTGTAACGTAACAGTGTTAAAGTTGTTTTTGTACGGCTACCGTCAGTGTAAGCTGTGTGGCTGTTGAACAAGTATGCCTTGCTGGCACTTACGTGGGCAAGCAAAAGCTGCATTCAGCATGTGGCCAAGCAGGTACGCTGTTTGGGCAGACTGTAGAGGGCGCTAAAAGCAGTGCCAGCACGTCCTGATATTTGGGAGTCTCCCGGAAAATTGAGAGGGTTGGCAAGAAAGACGCTATCAAGCGCCATTCAATTAAAAGTCGCGGGCCGCACTAACATCAAATTTCCATATTAAAGTGCGTGCCGGTGCGTGTGTCAGAGACCCCTGGTTAACATAGCGCAAAGCAATTTAAGCTTTGTATGCGGTGTTTTTCATTTTAAATTTTCAAAATTTTTTTGTGGCTCCCATTGTTTTCTTTAATTTGTGAAACTTTTCAAAATGGTTCTTTGAGTGGTAAAGGTTGCCGACCCCTGTTCTAGTCCAAGATTGGACTAGAACAAGCTTGGACTAGGACAAGCAGGGCATGTGGAATCTTGCCTGCTGAGCGTGGTGGTGATAGAGGAGAACTGTGGACTCACTTTGAGACTTACTAAAACCCGGATGAATAATTGACACCTCTGTGATTAATCCCCTGGCAGAAAGTCCTAGTGAGCTACAGTGTCTCTATAAAGGCAACGTTAAAAAGACGGAGGTGAAGGTTTGACTCACGCTTTTCACTGGCAGAGCAGAAATAGAAAGAGTTTGCAGTAGTTGAGGTGTGCATGATCCCGACAAGCCGCATGTAAATGGAGTGCATATCACTTCACGAGGTTGAGTTGGGTCTAATCCTGCTGTCTTTCATGCCACTTTGGGGATGAGCTTACAGGGTTTGCTGTGGTTGTGCACATCCTGTACAGCTTACTGGAAACCTTGACAACATTGGGAGAGGTTGTGGGATTAGAGCTCAGCGCCAAGAACTCCTTCCTGTGAAGATCCAGACAGGCGGAGGAAAGGAATGCGTGTATTGCTTTACCGCATGCAAAACACACCCGCGATCAATTTGACAATTAGCTCCTTCAGTGTTTTAATTAAAAAACAAAGTAGCCTTTGAAGAAATCAATTCCAGCTAAAGAGGCAAAAAAGAGAATTCCCTGGACTGCTGAGCGTCCCTGGACTCTGTCAAAGACTTGGCTGTCGGGCCTCCATTCTTCTTCTTTCAGCTTCATTTGCTTTCTATGCCGTCTCAGCACTCTTCTTCCATCTTCAAGGATGATTTCATGACAAACTCATTCTTTTACCTTTTCTGGCTTCTGTAATGCACGTGTGCAACTGTTGAACACTTTCAAAGAAGCTGAATAGTAAAATTAACAAAAAGTCTTTCTATTTACAACCTTAGACTCCATTCCAGTTTGGATCTTTGAAAGTAGGTTAGAGCAGTGGTCCCCAACCACCGGGCCGCGGCCCAGTACCGGTCCACGGACCGATTGGTAAAAATTTTTTTTAAATTTTTTTTAATGAAATCAACATAAAAAAACACAATATATACATTATGTATCAATATAGATCAATACAGTCTGCAGGGATACAGTCCGTAAGCACACATGATTGTATTTATTTATGTAAAAAAAAAAATATATATATATATATATATTTTTTTTAAATACCCCCCCCCCCCCCCCCTTCCCCCCACCGGTCCGTGGGACAAATTTTCAAGCGTTGACCGGTCCTTAGCTACAAAAAGGTTGGGGACCACTGGGTTAGAGAACTAAAATGTTTCATAGCAACTAAACACAATTGTGCTAGTATTTGCTAATATTGTTGTAAATCAGATGATTAAAATGTTATATTTGTACGTATAATATTCTGTATGAAATGTGTGCTACATGTAGTTTTTGAACAAAACCAAGTGGCTAGTGCTGGACAACTAAAGAGAAGCAAACACTACCAGTGACTCTCTTTGGCTTTGGTCTTCAAAGTCTTCCTGGATCCAGAAACTCACTCCCTGACTTTGTAAACAATAACAACCAAAGCTGATTTTGTAAAATAAGAGCAAGAAAAGGAAACATTTAGATCCAAGTACTTTTATACACTGATACCATGCGAGGTATCAATAGTATCAACAACTGGATTGATCACCCATGCTTTACATGGAAGTTTGAGGTGAGTCTTATTTTGAAGGGACAATGCACAGAGACATTAAGCTCAAAGACAGATGCACCAGATTACGTCTGCAGTCCCTGGTTACCTCAATTAAAAATAGACAATAATATAAACCATAACAATAAACGTTATTTGTAGTTGTTATTTTAGTATGTTTGAAGTGGCTCTGCACTGTGGATAGATGATGTGTTTGTTGCAGCTCCAGTCGGGGTTCTGACAACGTGTGGGAACAGCAAATAGAAGTGTTTCCCTGAGCGTTCAAACCCTTTTGAAAGAATCTCTCACCTGAAAATAAACTTTAGCTGAGCACTTTTAAAAAACAATATCAGATCCCAAAATCAGGACATCTTTATAGTAAGTTAAATAAACCAGACCTTGTTGGAAAAAACAAACAAACACTAAAGTGGCAGAATACAATCAATCAATCAATCAATCAATGTATATTTATATAGCCCTAAATCACAAGAGTCTCAAAGGGCTGCACAAGCCACAAAGACATCCTCAGCTCAGATCAGGGCAAGGAAAAACTCAACCCAATGGGCTACAATGAGAAACCTTGAAGGGGATCACAGATGTGGGGATATGATGCATCTCTTGATGTGACTGAGGAACTATTCAAATGTTGTATTGATCACATATTGATACAACTGTGCTGCACATCCAAAACAGGAAGTGAACATAAGAGTTAAAAAACTGCTAAATAAGCTTTAATAAGGATTAAATAAGCTTTGCTTCTTCCTACTCCTTTTCCAGCATGAAGAGAAATGAACATACCATGTTGGAATAAACATCAATCAATCAATGTAGATCAATACATCTGAACAAAACATTCACATCTTAGCAAGTGACAAAAGACAATGGAAGTCATCTCTAATGTTTTATCTCCTTAATAATCTTCTTTACAATTTGCACTTTGGACACGCCTTCTTATTACTGTCCTTTCCCTTCTTATTACTGTCCTTGCCCTTCTTATAACTATCATTTCCCTGCTTATTACTGTCCTTTCCCTTCTTATTACTGTCCTTTCCCTGCTTATTACTGTCCTTTCCCTTCTTATTACTGTCATTTCCCTGCTTATTACTGTCCTTTCCCTTCTTATTACTGTCCTTTCCCTGCTTATTACTGTCCTTTCCCTTCTTATTACTGTCCTTTCCCTTCTTATTACTATCCTTTCCCTTCTTATTACTGTCCTTTCCCTTCTTATTACTGTCCTTGCCCTTCTTATAACTATCATTTCCCTTCTTATTACTGTCCTTTCCCTTCTTATTACTGTCCTTTCCCTTCTTATTACTATCCTTTCCCTTCTTATTACTGTCCTTTCCCTTGTTATTACTGTCCTTTCACCTTCTTATAACTGTCCTTTCCCTTCTTATTACTGTCCTTTCCCTTCTTATTACTGTCCTTTCCCTTGTTATTACTGTCCTTTCACCTTCTTATAACTGTCCTTTCCCTTCTTATTACTGTCATTTCCCTTCTTATTACTATCCTTTCCCTGCTTATTACTGTCCTTTCCCTTCTTATTACTGTCCTTTCCCTTCTTATTACTGTCCTTTCTCTTCTTATTACTGTCCTTTCCCTTCTTATTACTGTCCTTTCCCTTCTTATTACTGTCCTTTCACCTTCTTATAACTGTCCTTTCCCTTCTTATTACTGTCCTTTCCCTTCTTATTACTGTCCTTTCCCTTGTTATTACTGTCCTTTCACCTTCTTATAACTGTCCTTTCCCTTCTTATTACTGTCCCTCCCCTTCTTATTACTGTCCTTTCTCTTCTTATTACTGTCCTTTCCCTTCTTATTACTGTCCTTTCCCTTCTTATTACTGTCCTTTCCTTTCTTATTACTATCCTTTCCCTTCTTATTACTGTCCTTTCCCTTCTTATTACTGTCCTTTCCTTTCTTATTACTATCCTTTCCCTTCTTATTACTGTCCTTTCTCTTCTTATTACTGTCCTTTCCTTTCTTATTACTATCCTTTCCCTTCTTATTACTGTCCTTTCCCTTCTTATTACTGTCTTTTCCCTTCTTATTACTGTCCTTTCCCTTCTTATAACTGTCCTTTCCCTTCTTATTACTGTCATTTCCCTACAATCATATTGTTGATGAATAACAAGTAAACAATCAATACATACATCAATCAATAAATACAACATCCATCTTGACTAATCACATGTTCTGATCATTGGCTCACGAGTGTGACTTGACTCTCTCACGTCTGCCATGACAAGACTTGTATTGATTTTGGAATGTTCCACATTTGTCACTCAAAATCCTTTCCTTTTCTTCAAAATGGACGGTGCGCCTTCTGACCCGCTGCACCTCATGTACGTATTTGTGATCGTGCTTACCTCCAAGCAATGTTATTGGGTACATGATGTGACCAGTAGATGGCAGTCAGATACGTGTGGACTGCAGGTTGACGCTCCCTCATCAATAAATGACGCTAGCAAGTTCCTGTAAGCAAGCAACATCAACACTTGGATGTTTCATTGAGAATATAAAACATTACACACGACCCTCAAAAGTCTGTCCAAAGGTTTTAGTACAACTTTGGTAAGTTACAAAGTCGCACCGCTTGGTGTATTGTTGGAGCATTACGTCTACCATAGTCAGACGTACTGTGCTTCAACATACGGTATTTTTATGGTGTGTGTATAAGGACCCAAAGTGGCACCTATTAGGAGACATTATCTCGTGTTTTCTGTGGCAATATTATGCAAAAACCCACTGTTTTTACCTTCTGGTACCTGCTGATGTGTATTTGGGATCTGCATAAATCCCCAAAAACATCTTCTTCCAGGAGGTGTTCCATGACTCAGACATCTTCTTCCAGGACACCTACAATCATTTAACAGACATATAATAACAATATAATCAAATAAATGAACACAAATATAATCATAATATAATAAAGTACATTAACAAAAATACAACAACAATGTAATAAAGTGAATTAACGCAAATATGATAATGTAATAAATTGAATTAACACACATTTTTCCATTTCCATTTCCATTTTCTACTGCTTGTCCCTTTCGGGGTCGCGGAGGGTGCTGGAGCCTATATAATAATAATATAATAAAGTAAATTAACACAAACATATAATACTATGATAAAGTAAATTAACACAACTATAATAATGTAATAAAGTAAATTAACACAAATATAATAATAAAATAAAGTGAATAAACACAAATATAATAACAATGTAATTAAGTGAATTAACACATATAATAATAGAATAATAAAGTGAATTAACACAAATATAATTATAATATAATAAAGTGAATTAACACAAATATAATAAAGTAAATTTACACAATTATAATCATAATATAATAGAGTAAATCAACACAAATATAATCATAATATAATAAAGTGAATTAACACAAATATAATAATAATATCCATCCATCCATTTTCTAGTGCGTGTCCCTTTTGGGGTCGTGGGGGGTGCTGGAGCCTATCCCAGCTGCACATGAGTGGTAGGTGGGGTACACCCTGGACAACCTCATCACAGGGCCAACACAGATGGACAACATTCACACTCACATTCATGATACAGTGAATTAAGACAAATATAATAATAATATGATAAAGTGAATTAAGACAAATATAATGATAATATGATATAGTGAATTAAGACAAATATAATAATATGATAAAGTGAATTAAGACAAATATAGTAATAATATGATACAGTGAATTAAGACAAATATAATAATAATATGATAAAGTGAATTAAGACAAATATAATAATAATATAATAAAGTGAATTAAGACATATATAATAATAATATGATAAAGTGAATTAAGACAAATATAATAATAATATGATAAAGTGAATTAAAACAAATATAATAATAATATGATAAAGTGAATTAAGACAAATATAATAATAATATGATAAAGTGAATTAAAACAAATATAATAATGATATGATAAAGTGAATTAAGACAAATATAGTAATAATATGATACAGTGGATTAAGACAAATATAATAATAATATGATAAAGTGAATTAAGACAAATATAATAATAATATGATAAAGTGAATTAAGACACATATAATAATAATATGATAAAGTGAATTAAGACAAATATAATAATAATATGATACAGTGAATTAAGACAAATATAATAATAATATGATAAAGTGAATTAAGACAAATATAGTAATAATATAATACAGTGGATTAAGACAAATATAATAATAATATGATACAGTGAATTAAGACACATATAATAGTAATATGATAAAGTGAATTAAGACAAATATAGTAATAATATGATAAAGTGAATTAAGACAAATATAGTAATAATATGATAAAGTGAATGAAGACAAATATAATAATAATATGATCCAGTGAATTAAGACAAATATAATAATAATATGATAAAGTGAATTAAGACAAATATAGTAATAATATAATAAAGTGAATGAAGACAAATAGAATAATAATATGATCCAGTGAATTAAGACAAATATAATAATAATATGATAAAGTGAATTAAGACAAATATAGTAATAATATGATAAAGTGAATTAAGACAAATATAATAATAATATGATAAAGTGAATTAAGACAAATATAACAATAATAATATGATAAAGTGAATTAAGACAAATATAACAATAATAATATGATAAAGTGAATTAAGACAAATATAGTAATAATATTATAAAGTGAATTAAGACAAATAGAATAATAACATGATCCAGTGAATTTAGACAAATATAATAATAATATGATAAAGTGAATTAAGACAAATAGAATAATAATATGATAAAGTGAATTAAGACAAATATAATAATAATATGATAAAGTGAATTAAGACAAATATAACAATAATAATATGATAAAGTGAATTAAGACAAATATAGTAATAATATTATAAAGTGAATTAAGACAAATATAATAATAATATGATCCAGTGAATTAAGACAAATATAATAATAATATGATAAAGTGAATTAAGACAAATATAATAATAATATGATAAAGTGAATTAAGACAAATATAGTAATAATATGATAAAGTGAATTAAGACAAATATAGTAATAATATGATAAAGTGAATTAAGACAAATATAATAATAATATGATAAAGTGAATTAAGACAAATATAGTAATAATATGATAAAGTGAATTAAGACAAATAGAATAACAGCAGACTGCTGGAACAGAACATTCCATGAGGTTCCATAAGCTGCACAGAGGTGACATTTGCTGTTCCAGAAGTCAGGAGTGCACATGTCTGAAAGTGCAAGATGGAATTGATCTTGATCAAAGCAGACATCAGCAGCTTGTGTACCTTGAGGGATCTCCACAAGTGTGGTCCTCCAAGTCAATGTACAAGTCCAGCAGCAGGGTTAGTGGCAAAGTCCTGATGCTCAACTCAACTGACATGCTGATTGGACGTCCAATGAGGGCTACAGTTAGAGTTAGAGTTGGGGTTGGGGTTAAGCTTATAGGTTTAGGTTTAGGTTTAGGGTCGAGGTTGAGGTCAGAGTTAGGTTTGGATTGGGGTTAGGGCTAGAGTTTTAGGGTTAGGTTTTGGTTAGGGTTAGAGTTGGGGTTAGAGGTTTAGGGTTAGAGGATTAGGTTTGGGTTAGGTGTGGGGGTTGGAGTTAGGGTTAGGTGCCCGGCGTGACCACTCCTTATGCATCAGTTGGTGAGGCGACATGTCTCCATGCAAGATGATCCCCTGCTGGTCCACTATGGACTGGACTCTCACATTGTTAACTAGATCCACTCAGCATCCATTGCACCCTTTCAGACATTTGTGATTAAGGGCTATAGAAGTCAACTTGGATTGATTGATTGATAATTAATATATAAATGCATTGACCACAGTCAGGCCATGAACTAATTAACAGCTATAAACGAGGGATTACTGGGCATGTACCTCAACTTAGAGCTGGCTCTTTTTTATACTTCAAGTTGCAAGCAAAGGTCCCAGTCAAATCTGACTGAGTATTTCATTTCCATATGTTGGGTCACAGAAGCAAAGGACTGATTAATCACTGATGGACTGAGTTTTAGGCCGACTGGAACGACTGGATGGACTGAGCTTTAGGCCGACTGGAACGACTGGATGGACCGAGCTTTAGGCCGACTGGAACGACTGGATGGACTGAGCTTAAGGCCGACTGGAACGACTGGATGGACCGAGCTTTAGGCCGACTGGAACGACTGGATGGACTGAGCTTTAGACCGACTGGAACGACTGGATGGACTGAGCTTTAGGCCGACTGGAACGACTGGATGGACCGAGCTTTAGGCCGACTGGAATGATTGGATGGACCGAGCTTTAGGCCGACTGGAACGACTGGATGGACCGAGCTTTAGGCCGACTGGAACGACTGGATGGGCTGAGCTTTAGGCCGACTGGAACGACTGGATGGGCTGAGCTTTAGGCCGACTGGAACGACTGGATGGACTGAGCTTTAGGCCGACTGGAACGACTGGATGGACTGAGCTTTAGGCCGACTGGAACGACTGGATGGACCAAGCTTTAGGCCGACTGGAACGACTGGATGGACCGAGCTTTAGGCCGACTGGAACGACTGGATGGACCGAGCTTTAGGCCGACTGGAACGACTGGATGGACTGAGCTTTAGGCTGACTGGAACGACTGGATGGACTGAGCTTTAGGCCGACTGGAACGACTGGATGGACTGAGCTTTAGGCCGACTGGAACGACTGGATGGACCGAGCTTTAGGCCGACTGGAACGACTGGATGGACTGAGCTTTAGGCCGACTGGAACGACTGGATGGACTGAGCTTTAGGCCGACTGGAACGACTGGATGGACTGAGCTTTAGGCCGACTGGAACGACTGGATGGACTGAGCTTTAGGCCGACTGGAACGACTGGATGGACTGAGCTTTAGGCCGACTGGAACGACTGGATGGACTGAGCTTTAGGCCGACTGGAACAGGTGAGATCTAACATTTGCTTCCATAAATGATGAACAACTCCAAATAAGATTGGATGGCAAACATCACGGGGGACTTGATGAGCAGAAGTGTGGTACAGTAGTTGATGTGTACTTGAACAAGGTGACTCAATCCCAATACTATTTGGAGAAATCTCTTCTATTCAAAACAGAGATCACATTTTTTTCCATTCATTTTCTCCTTTCCTGTCTTTCCCTGATAAGCTGCCTTCCCCCGAACACAATGGCTGCATTGTGCTGGGCACACATTAAGGGCAATATGTTGGCTTCTATTCACGGACACATTTTGATTGGAATGAAGGCTCACAAAGAGGACATTATTCAGCAGATTGTGCAATTAAGAAATCCAATATAAAGCAATATGACCACTGATCTAAACAATTAGAAAGGATGGTTTTATTTCTAGTACAGCTGTATTATTGAGGAGGCCAGATGATCTCACAGTACAATACTGAAAGACTTCTGCTCTTAATGTGTTCATTTGAATCGCAGCCCGCTAATTTAGCCAAAGAAAAAGGTAAAGCACCTCTGGCATTCAGCTCCTCTCAAAGAACTCATTTGTTCTGGCTCTCTTTATTGTGCAAGAATATTCATATTCTGCTGACCCCGGAGAAGAGCCATTTCCAAGCTGTCAGAGCATTATCTTTATCTCCACTCTCCAAATGTTGGGGTCGGCCAAGACTGGGGGGGGGGGGGGGGGGGGGGGGGCAGACGAGTCTCCCTTAAACTGCATGTGATTAATGGGTGTCCATTTAGAAGGTTAGGGTGGAAAAACAAGTCATCCGAAGAAGATTGCAGCCCAAGAATGGAACCCTCGCAGACTGCGGTCACAGTCCTGCATGACATGAACTTTTCAATGTCACTCTCCAACTTTTCATTTGGAAAGGCAGCAATGACCAAACAACGTTTGTTAACGAGGCTTTCAGGACAACTGCACTCTTTTGGAATGTTGCCAATCAGTCACAGTGGTCACGTCGGACAAGAAGACAGAAGTTTTGTTCCACACTGAGGAGTCTGGTCTCGGCCTTCAAAGTGCTGACTCTGTTTTAGGCCGATAAACAACTGTGGCCTGTCTCTTCTCTTTCATTCAACTGTGGCCTGTCTCTTCTCTTTGTGGCCTGTCTCTTACCTTTCATTCAACTGTGGCCTGTCTCTTCTCTTTGTGGCCTGTCTCTTCTCTTTCATTCACCTGTGGCCTGTCTCTTCTCTTTGTGGCCTGTCTCTTCTCTTTCATTCAACTGTGGCCTGTCTCTTCTCTTTCATTCACCTGTGGCCTGTCTCTTCTCTTTGTGGCCTGTCTCTTCTCTTTCATTCAACTGTGGCCTGTCTCTTCTCTTTCATTCAACTGTGGCCTGTTTCTTCTCTTTGTGGCCTGTCTCTTCTCTTTCATTCAACTGTGGCCTATCTCTTCTCTTTGTGGCCTGTCTCTTCTCTTTCATTCAACTGTGGCCTGTCTCTTCTCTTTGTGGCCTGTCTCTTCTCTTTCATTCAACTGTGGCCTGTCTCTTCTCTTTGTGGCCTGTCTCTTCTCTTTCATTCACCTGTGGCCTGTCTCTTTTCTTTGTGGCCTGTCTCTTCTCTTTCATTCAACATTTCTTTACTCTCATTTGCTTTTCTGTCCAAATGGTGTCAATAATAATATTAATAACTCCTTGCAAGTCCACACACATCATTAAAACTGTCATGACAAAATAAATCCATAAAACACAGAAAACAAAAGTTATTTTGGTTCTCATGTAGAAACATGTCAGACTTGTTATTACAACATGTCAGACTTGTAATTACAACATGTCAGACTTGTTATTACAACATGTCAGACTTGTAATTACAACATGTCAGACTTGTAATTACAACATGTCAGACTTGTTATTACAACATGTCAGACTTGCAATTACAACATGTCAGATTTGTAATTACAACATGTCAGACTTGTAATTACAACGTGTCAGACTTGTTATTACAACATGTCAGATTTGTAATTACAACATGTCAGACTTGTTATTACAACATGTCAGACTTGTAATTACAACATGTCAGACTTGTAATTACAACATGTCAGACTTGTTATTACAACATGTCAGACTTGTAATTACAACATGTCAGACTTGTAATTACAACATGTCAGACTTGTTATTACAACATGTCAGACTTGTAATTACAACATGTCAGACTTGTTATTACAACATGTCAGACTTGTAATTACAACATGTCAGACTTGTAATTACAACATGTCAGACTTGTTATTACAACATGTCAGACTTGTAATTACAACATGTCAGACTTGTTATTACAACATGTCAGACTTGTAATTACAACATGTCAGACTTGTAATTACAACATGTCAGATTTGTAATTACAACATGTCAGACTTGTTATTACAACATGTCAGACTTGTTATTACAACATGTCAGACTTGTTATTACAACATGTCAGACTTGTAATTACAACATGTCAGACTTGTTATTACAACATGTCAGACTTGTTATTACAACATGTCAGACTTGTTATTACAACATGTCAGACTTGTTATTACAACATGTCAGACTTGTTATTACAACATGTCAGACTTGTTATTACAACATGTCAGACTTGTAATTACAACATGTCAGACTTGTTATTACAACATGTCAGACTTGTTATTACAACATGTCAGACTTGTTATTACAACATGTCAGACTTGTAATTACAACATGTCAGACTTGTAATTACAACATGTCAGACTTGTTATTACAACATGTCAGACTTGTAATTACAACATGTCAGACTTGTTATTACAACATGTCAGACTTGTAATTACAACATGTCAGACTTGTTATTACAACATGTCAGACTTGTTATTACAACATGTCAGACTTGTTATTACAACATGTCAGACTTGTAATTACAACATGTCAGACTTGTAATTACAACATGTCAGACTTGTTATTACAACATGTCAGACTTGTAATTACAACATGTCAGACTTGTAATTACAACATGTCAGACTTGTAATTACAACATGTCAGACTTGTAATTACAACATGTCAGACTTGTTATTACAACATGTCAGACTTGTAATTACAACATGTCAGACTTGTTATTACAACATGTCAGACTTGTAATTACAACATGTCAGACTTGTAATTACAACATGTCAGACTTGTAATTACAACATGTCAGACTTGTTATTACAACATGTCAGACTTGTAATTACAACATGTCAGACTTGTAATTACAACATGTCAGACTTGTAATTACAACATGTCAGACTTGTTATTACAACATGTCAGACTTGTTATTACAACATGTCAGACTTGTTATTACAACATGTCAGACTTGTAATTACAACATGTCAGACTTGTTATTACAACATGTCAGACTTGTAATTACAACATGTCAGACTTGTTATTACAACATGTCAGACTTGTAATTACAACATGTCAGACTTGTTATTACAACATGTCAGACTTGTTATTACAACATGTCAGACTTGTAATTACAACATGTCAGACTTGTTATTACAACAAGTCAGACTTGTAATTACAACATGTCAGACTTGTAATTACAACATGTCAGACTTGTTATTACAACATGTCAGACTTGTTATTACAACATGTCAGACTTGTTATTACAACATGTCAGACTTGTAATTACAACATGTCAGACTTGTAATTACAACATGTCAGATTTGTAATTACAACATGTCAGACTTGTAATTACAACATGTCAGACTTGTAAGTACAACATGTCAGACTTGTAATTACAACATGTCAGACTTGTAATTACAACATGTCAGACTTGTAATTACAACATGTCAGACTTGTTATTACAACATGTCAGACTTGTAATTACAACATGTCAGACTTGTAATTACAACATGTCAGACTTGTTATTACAACATGTCAGACTTGTAATTACAACATGTCAGACTTGTTATTACAACATGTCAGACTTGTAATTACAACATGTCAGACTTGTAATTACAACATGTCAGACTTGTAATTACAACATGTCAGACTTGTTATTACAACATGTCAGACTTGTTATTACACCATGTCAGACTTGTAATTACAACATGTCAGACTTGTAATTACAACATGTCAGACTTGTAATTACAACATGTCAGACTTGTAATTACAACATGTCAGACTTGTAATTACAACATGTCAGACTTGTAATTACAACATGTCAGACTTGTTATTACAACAAGTCAGACTTGTAATTACAACATGTCAGACTTGTAATTACAACATGTCAGACTTGTTATTACAACATGTCAGACTTGTTATTACAACATGTCAGACTTGTTATTACAACATGTCAGACTTGTAATTACAACATGTCAGACTTGTAATTACAACATGTCAGATTTGTAATTACAACATGTCAGACTTGTAATTACAACATGTCAGACTTGTAAGTACAACATGTCAGACTTGTAATTACAACATGTCAGACTTGTAATTACAACATGTCAGACTTGTAATTACAACATGTCAGACTTGTTATTACAACATGTCAGACTTGTAATTACAACATGTCAGACTTGTAATTACAACATGTCAGACTTGTTATTACAACATGTCAGACTTGTAATTACAACATGTCAGACTTGTTATTACAACATGTCAGACTTGTAATTACAACATGTCAGACTTGTTATTACAACATGTCAGACTTGTAATTACAACATGTCAGACTTGTAATTACAACATGTCAGACTTGTTATTACAACATGTCAGACTTGTTATTACACCATGTCAGACTTGTAATTACAACATGTCAGACTTGTTATTACAACATGTCAGACTTGTAATTACAACATGTCAGACTTGTAATTACAACATGTCAGACTTGTAATTACAACATGTCAGACTTGTTATTACAACATGTCAGACTTGTAATTACAACATGTCAGACTTGTTATTACAACATGTCAGACTTGTAATTACAACATGTCAGACTTGTAATTACAACATGTCAGTCTTGTTATTACAACAAGTCAGACTTGTAATTACAACATGTCAGACTTGTTATTACAACATGTCAGACTTGTAATTACAACATGTCAGACTTGTAATTACAACATGTCAGACTTGTTATTACAACATGTCAGACTTGTTATTACAACATGTCAGACTTGTAATTACAACATGTCAGACTTGTTATTACAACATGTCAGACTTGTTATTACAACATGTCAGACTTGTTATGACAACTTGTCAGACTTGTAATTACAACATGTCAGACTTGTAATTACAACATGTCAGACTTGTTATTACAACATGTCAGACTTGTAATTACAACATGTCAGACTTGTTATTACAACATGTCAGACTTGTTATTACAACATGTCAGACTTGTTATTACAACATGTCAGACTTGTTATTACAACATGTCAAACTTGTAATTACAACAAGTCAGACTTGTAATTACAACATGTCAGACTTGTTATTACAACATGTCAGACTTGTAATTACAACATGTCAGACTTGTTATTACAACATGTCAGACTTGTTATTACAACATGTCAGACTTGTAATTACAACATGTCAGACTTGTTATTACAACATGTCAGACTTGTTATTACAACATGTCAGACTTGTTATTACAACATGTCAGACTTGTAATTACAACATGTCAGACTTGTTATTACAACATGTCAGACTTGTTATTACAACATGTCAGACTTGTTATTACAACATGTCAGACTTGTTATGACAACTTGTCAGACTTGTAATTACAACATGTCAGACTTGTAATTACAACATGTCAGACTTGTTATTACAACATGTCAGACTTGTAATTACAACATGTCAGACTTGTTATTACAACATGTCAGACTTGTTATTACAACATGTCAGACTTGTTATTACAACATGTCAGACTTGTTATTACAACATGTCAAACTTGTAATTACAACAAGTCAGACTTGTAATTACAACATGTCAGACTTGTTATTACAACATGTCAGACTTGTAATTACAACATGTCAGACTTGTTATTACAACATGTCAGACTTGTTATTACAACATGTCAGACTTGTAATTACAACATGTCAGACTTGTTATTACAACATGTCAGACTTGTTATTACAACATGTCAGACTTGTTATTACAACATGTCAGACTTGTAATTACAACATGTCAGACTTGTTATTACAACATGTCAGACTTGTTATTACAACATGTCAGACTTGTAATTACAACATGTCAGACTTGTAATTACAACATGTCAGACTTGTAATTACAACATGTCAGACTTGTAATTACAACATGTCAGACTTGTTATTACAACATGTCAGACTTGTTATTACAACATGTCAGACTTGTAATTACAACATGTCAGACTTGTAATTACAACATGTCAGACTTGTAATTACAACATGTCAGACTTGTTATTACAACATGTCAGACTTGTTATTACAACATGTCAGACTTGTAATTACAACATGTCAGACTTGTAATTACAACATGTCAGACTTGTTATTACAACATGTCAGACTTGTTATTACAACAATTCAGACTTGTAATTACAACAATTCAGACTTGTAATTACAACAATTCAGACTTGTAATTACAACAAGTCAGACTTGTTATTACAACATGTCAGACTTGTTATTACAACATGTCAGACTTGTTATTACAACAATTCAGACTTGTAATTACAACAATTCAGACTTGTAATTACAACATGTCAGACTTGTAATTACAACAAGTCAGACTTGTTATTACAACATGTCAGACTTGTAATTACAACAAGTCAGACTGACACTGGACTCTTCTATTTCTATTTCCTGTGACTTTATTGCTGTGCTGTTTCCCTCACCTGCTGTTGATTGGTGATGAGTGGACACACCTGTGCCTGGCTGCTGTTGCGTCGGACCAGTTCTTCCTCCAAGGTAATCTAAGTTACTGGTCAATCCCAAATTCTTTCGATGACATATATGCCGAGTAAGAAGGACCATCAAGACAGAATTGGAATATTTTCTAGTTTATCCCAAAGCTTTGGGACACCAACTTAATGACTAAGTTCGTATCGGCTGCTCTAGTTGATCCGGCATTCAAACGGAAAGAGACTACTTCTTGAGTCCGCACACAGCCCCCACCCTCTCCAGAAAGGAATACAGGCTCATTGTTCTTCTACAGATAAGATATAAGGGAGTACTCCAACTCCTACATTCCAAGTCTTCAAGGTAACACACACTTTACTTGCGGACATACAATGAATAAATAGAAAGAGTACAAATGGAAAAACACTAGCTGCTTCATTTATAAATAGTTGATTTATATAGGCTAGTATATATAAATCAACTATTTATAAATACACATTAGTAGGCTAAATGAACCTCTTTAACATACTAGCTGCTTCAAACATGACTATGAATAAAGAAATAACTCTTCAGCATTTACTGTACATACATGTATTTACTGTATATGTATATGTATTTACTGCATATACTGTATATGTATTTACTGTACATGTACATGTATTTACTGTATATGTACATGTATTTACTGTATATGTATATGTATTTACTGTATATGTACATGTATTTACTGTACATGTACTTGTATTTACTGTATATGTATATGTATTTACTGTATATGTACATGTATTTACTGTATCTACAGTATATGTATTTACTGTATATGTACATGTATTTACTGTACATGTACATGCATTTACTGTATATGTATATGTATTTACTGTATATGTACATGTATTTACTGTACATGTACATGCATTTACTGTATATGTATATGTATTTACTGTATATGTACATGTATTTACTGTATATGTACATGTATTTACTGTATCTGTATATGTATTTACTGTATATGTATATGTATTTACTGTATATGTACATGTATTTACGGTATATACAGTATATGTATTTACTGTATATGTACATGTATTTACTGTACATGTACATGCATTTACTGTATATGTACATGTATTTACTGTACATGTACATGCATTTACTGTATATGTATATGTATTTACTGTATATGTACATGTATTTACTGACCTGTAGGTCAGGTCAGGTCAGGTCGTATCCCTGCTACTGGTAAAATGTAACCCAGTACAACCTGCCGCATGGGTAGATGGGACCCGTCAGCCCAGTAAGGCGACCCATCTAGGAGAAGGTAAACTCCGATCCAAAACCGCCCCTGCCTTGTGGCATACCTTTCTAGGGGAAGGCTTCGGGAGTAAACCCTGAGGAAAAATCCGGAGATGGAGTCCCTAAGGTGGTCCACTGCTGGCTACAGCGGTGTACTGGCAACTCCTGCGACACTGTTGGTGCCAAATTGTACCAGCTCTTGCTGCTCCTTTGGATCCATCATCAGTGTGTAGAGGGGGGTCCTGCTGCATGGGCAACAGCTTGACCTCCATACAATTCTGCCCTGGCTTGCGCCCTGGAGAGGTCACTCCAGCCTCGTGTCATAGCGTGGAAACAACAACGGGAAGCAACAGTCTACCGGTTATAAGCTACAATGCTCGATTGGCGTAGAGCATAGCGCCAGGGGTTGCTTCCGACGGTGGGAGAGATCCTTGAATTTCATTGGACAGCTACTGCCCGCCTTAAGCTGGGCAGCCCCCAGCCAATTAGGTGCTGTCCCGCCACAGTCTGCCTTCCTCATTGGGTGCATGGGGATTAGGAAAAAACCGACAAGCAGACTGCAAGACCTGCACCAAGCAAGAAACAAAGTATGAAAAACAGGTGCCCAGTCCTAAAACTGGGAAGCTGGAATGTCCGAACTATGACACCCGGACACTCAAACGATCTCCAAGACATCAGTGATGCTAGAAAAACGGCTGTCATTAACAATGAGCTACTGAGACTCCAGGTAGACATAGCTGCATTGCAAGAGACCCGCCTAGCCGACTCGGGAACCCTCAGGGAGAAAGACTTTACCTTCTTCTGGCAAGGAAAGAGTGCCGGAGACCGCAGAGAGCATGGCGTTGGATTCGCTGTCAGGAACACCTTGTTAAAGATGGTTGAACCAGGAGACAAAGGATCCGAACGCCTGATGACACTCCACCTCCACACCTCTGATGTCCCAGTGACCCTAGTCTGCGCATATGCTCCCACTCTAATGTCTACAGCAGAAGTTAAGGATACATTTTATGCCAACTTGAATGACGTCATCAAGAACATTCCCCCCAAGGAACATCTCATCATCCTTGGTGACTTCAATGCGAGAGTGGGTGCTGACCATGACTCATGGCCTTCCTGTCTTGGACACTTCGGAGTTGGCAAGGTCAATGACAATGGGCAACGGCTACTGGAGTTCTGTTCCTACCATAACCTTTGCGTCACCAACTCCTACTTTCAGACGAAACCACAGCACAAAGTGACATGGCGCCATCCCCGCTCAAAGCATTGGCATCAGCTAGACATGATCCTGATCCGACAAGCCAGCCTCAAGTTTGTGCTCGTTACTCGTAGTTACCACAGCGCAGACTGCGACACCGACCATTCACTTGTCTGTTGCAAGATCAGGCTACAACCAAAAATGTTTCACAACTCCAAACAGAAAGGCAAGCCCCGCATTGATTCCACCAGCATGCATCTTCCAGAGAAAGTAGAAGAGTTTGCCAAGTCTCTCAACAACATCCTATCTGAAGAACACCAGCACTACTCTGCCTCTGAGAAATGGGGCCACCTCAGGGAGGCCATTCAGAAAACAGCCCTTGCGACTTTTGGGAGGAAGATCTTCAAAAACAACGACTGGTTTGTTGCCAAGTCCAGTGAGATGACCCCCGTCATTGAAGCAAAGCGAGCTGCCCTCGCTGAATACAAACGCTCCCCAAATGAGAAGTCCCTGCAAGCACTGAGAACTACAAGAAGCAAAGTGCAACAGACTGCAAGACATTGTGCCAATGAATACTGGCAACAACTCAGTGAATCCATCCAGTCTGCAGCTACCTCAGGTAACATCAGGGGGATGTACGAGGGCATCAAGACTGCTCTGGGTCCAACACAGAGCAAAACAGCCACCCTAAAGACCACCAGTGGGGAATATATCACTGACAAGGGCAAGCAGATGGACAGATGGGTAGAGCACTATTCAGAACTCTATTCCAGAGAGAACACTGTCGTCGCCTCAGCCCTTGATGCCATTGAACAGCTGCCCATCATTGAGGAATTAGATGCTGAACCAACACTTGCTGAACTTCACAAAGCGATCGACAGCTTAGCAACTGGCAAAGCACCTGGTACTGATGGCATCCCCCCAGACCTCATCAAGCGCTGTAAAGACACCCTCCTGCAGCCTTTGCATGATGTCCTCTGCCAGTGCTGGAAAGAGGGAGCCGTGCCGCAAGACATGAGAGATGCCAAGATTGTCACCCTTTACAAAAATAAGGGTGACAGGAGCGACTGTAACAATTACAGGGGCATCTCCCTCCTGAATATCGTAGGGAAACTCTATGCCCGTGTTGTGCTTGTCCGCCTTCAAAAACTTGCTGAGCGCATTTACCCGGAATCTCAATGCGGCTTTCGCGCCAAGCGCTCTACAGTGGACATGATATTCTCCCTACGCCAACTTCAGGAGAAATGCAGGGAACAACAGAAGCCCCTGTACATATCCTTCATTGACCTGACCAAGGCTTTCGACCTGGTTAGCAGAGAAGGGCTCTTCAGCATCCTACCCAAGATCGGATGCCCTCCAAAGCTCCATAGCCTCATTAGATCTTTTCATGACGACATGAAGGCAACCATCCAGTATGAGGGTAGCATATCCAACCCATTTGACATTAAGAGCGGAGTCAAGCAAGGTTGCGTCCTTGCTCCTACCCTTTTCGGCATCTTCTTTGCCCTGCTCATCAATCATGCTTTTGGGACTGCAACAGAAGGGGTATATCTACGTACCAGATCTGACGGCCGACTTTTCAACCTAGCCCGTCTTAAAGCAAGGACCAAAGTCCGTGAGACAATCATTCGGGACATGCTTTTTGCTGATGATGCCGCCATCGTTTCACACACTGAACAAGAACTCCAGTGCCTTATGGACAGATTCTCCCAGGCCTGCAAAGACTTCGGGCTTACCATCAGCCTAAAAAAGACCAATGTGCTGAGTCAGGAAGTGGACACTCCACCAGCCATCACAATCGATGAGTACCAACTCAAAGTCGTACACCAATTTACATACCTGGGATCCACCATCAGTGACAATCTGTCCCTCGACGGTGAGATCAACAAACGTATTGGCAAAGCTGCCACAACACTAGGGCGCCTCACGACCCGCGTCTGGGAGAACCGGAAGCTGACAACTCCTACCAAGATGGCAGTGTACAACGCCTGCATCGTCAGCACTCTTCTCTACGGCAGCGAAACATGGACAACATACTCCAAACAGGAGCGCAAACTGAACACCTTCCACATGCGCTGCCTTCGCCGCATCCTCGGCATCCATTGGAGTGACAAGGTGACGAATACCCAGGTCCTCGAACGCGCTGGTCTTCCTACCATGTTCACGCTGCTCAGACAACGCAGGCTGCGTTGGCTCGGCCACGTGTGCCGTATGGAGGATGGACG
This sequence comes from Entelurus aequoreus, assembly GCF_033978785.1. Lineage (NCBI taxonomy): Eukaryota > Metazoa > Chordata > Actinopteri > Syngnathiformes > Syngnathidae > Entelurus > Entelurus aequoreus. The sequence continues at coordinate 5,260,809 of NC_084745.1, forward strand.
TATCCCAAAGGACATCCTGTATGGCGAACTTGGCTCTGGCAAGAGATCTGTTGGCCGGCCAAAACTGCGCTTCAAAGATGTCTGCAAGCGGGACATGAAAGCCCTGGACATAAACACTGAACACTGGGAAGATGCAGCAGCTGACCGCAGCAAATGGCGCAGTGTCCTTCACAAACAGCTGAAGACTGGCGAGGAAAAGATCCATGCCACAGCCAATGAAAAAAGAACCAAGCGGAAGACACGCACTCCTGCAGTTGCGCCTTCCAGCTACATCTGCAGTAAATGCGGCCGTGTTTGCCTCTCCCACATCGGACTCATCAGCCACAGCAGGCGTTGTCGCTGAGTTTAAACTTGACCTCTGGACTGGCGCAGTTTCCATAGTCGTTACGACTGACGGAGGCCTGATGATGATGATTTACTGTACATGTACATGCATTTACTGTATATGTATATGTATTTACTGTATATGTACATGTATTTACTGTATATACAGTATATGTATTTACTGTATATGTACATGCATTTACTGTATATGTATATGTAGCTACTGTATATGTACATGTATTTACTGTACATGTACATGCATTTACTGTATATGTACATGTATTTACTGTATATGTACATGTATTTACTGTATATACAGTATATGCATTTACTTTAAAGACATTAAAGTCCTACTTTGTTTGATGACAATCCAACATGCTAATGAGGCGTGTGAGTGAAGCTGTGATTGGTCGTCCTTATCTTAGATTGCAGGTGCTGATTGGACCACGAACATAAACACACATTTCCATGTTTGCTTCATCTCAGTTTAAAATGTCTTTCATCCAAGAATATGAAATGAACACAAACACTCCAACATGTCTTCAACTGCAAGGGAACACAGCAACAAATACAGATAGTCCTCATTTCATGATAGTTATGTACCAAGGTAGCACATTTGCATTCAACATTTGTATTACTATTTCTCCTGACTTTAATCAGCTTTCTCCAATGTATATATATATATATATATATATATATATATATATATATATATATATATATATATATATATATATATATATATATATATATATATATATATATATATATATATATATATATATATATATATATATATATATATATATATATATATATATATATTTTTTTTTTTAATATATGTGTATGTTAATGAGTGTGTTGGCAGCGTGTGAGCTGGAGGAACTTTAGTGAGCTTTAGTTCCTGCAGCAGAATATGATGGAGCCTTTGCAACACTTGGCTCATTGTAGACTTGTAGTCAGAACTGTAGAGACCAATGATAGGATTTATAGTCAATGATAGGATTTATAGTCAATGATAGGATTTATAGTCAATGATAGGATTTATAGTCACAGTGGAGAGTTGAGGGCACGACAATGTTTCTTCTTCCAAGGGAAGGCGTAACAGAATATTTGAGAAGTTCTGCCCTGCAGCCAGAAAAAAAAAAAAAGATTGGCCGTGACTCCGAGAGACATCAAATTATCCCAGAACAACACAACAGACATTTTCATCGTTAAGTAGTGTTAATTATGTGTGAATACACTAATACTATGTCCTGCTACTTATTTAATAATACCAAGTATTATTAATTACTGTTAATTATGTGTGAATACACTAATACTATGTCCTGGTACTTATTTAATAATACCAAGTATTATTAATTACTGTTAATTATGTGTGAATACACTAATACTATGTCCTGCTACTTATTTAATAATACCAAGTATTATTAATTACTGTTAATTATGTGTGAATACACTAATACTATGTCCTGGTACTTATTTAATAATACCAAGTATTATTAATTACTGTTAATTATGTGTGAATACACTAATACTATGTCCTGCTACTTATTTAATAATACCAAGTATTATTAAGTAGTGTTAATTATGTGTGAATACACTAATACTATGTCCTGCTACTTATTTAATAATACCAAGTATTATTAAGTAGTGTTAATTATGTGTGAATACACTAATACTATGTCCTGCTACTTATTTAATAATACCAAGTATTATTAAGTAGTGTTAATTATGTGTGAATACACTAATACTATGTCCTGCTACTTATTTAATAATACCAAGTATTATTAATTACTGTTTATTATGTGTGAATACACTAATACTATGTCCTGCTACTTATTTAATAATACCAAGTATTATTAAGTAGTGTTAATTATGTGTGAATACACTAATACTATGTCCTGCTACTTATTTAATGATACCAAGTATTATTAAGTAGTGTTAATTATGTGTGAATACACTAATACTATGTCCTGCTACTTATTTAATAATACCAAGTATTATTAATTACTGTTTATTATGTGTGAATACACTAATACTATGTCCTGCTACTTATTTAATAATACCAAGTATTATTAATTACTGTTTATTATGTGTAAATACACTAATACTATGTCCTGCTACTTATTTAATAATACCAAGTATTATTAATTACTGTTTATTATGTGTGAATACACTAATACTATGTCCTGCTACTTATTTAATAATACCAAGTATTATTAATTACTGTTTATTATGTGTGAATACACTAATACTATGTCCTGCTACTTATTTAATAATACCAAGTATTATTAATTACTGTTTATTATGTGTAAATACACTAATACTATGTCCTGCTACTTATTTAATAATACCAAGTATTATTAATTACTGTTTATTATGTGTGAATACACTAATACTATGTCCTGCTACTTATTTAATAATACCACCTTAACATTTGACAACAAACAATTACACACCTATTTAATAATACCACCTTAACATGTGACAACCAAACAATTATACACCTATTTAATAATACCACCTTAACATTTGACAACCAAACAATTATACACCTATTTAATAATACCACCTTAACATGTGACAACCAAACAATTATACACCTATTTAATAATACCACCTTAACATGTGACAACCAAACAATTATACACCTATTTAATAATACCACCTTAACATTTGACAAGCAAACAATTATACACCTATTTAATAATACCGCCTTAACATTTGACAAGCAAACAATTATACACCTATTTAATAATACCACCTTAACATTTGACAAGCAAACAATTATACACCTATTTAATAATACCACCTTAACATGTGACAACCAAACAATTATACACCTATTTAATAATACCACCTTAACATGTGACAACCAAACATTATACACTTATTTAATAATACCACCTTAACATGTGACAACAAACAATTATACATCTATTTAATAATACCACCTTAACACGTGACAACCAAACAATTATACACCTATTTAATAATACCACCTTAACATTTGACAAGCAAACAATTATACACCTATTTAATAATACCTCCTTAACATTTGACAAGCAAACAATTATACACCTATTTAATAATACCACCTTAACATGTGACAAACAAACAATTATACACTTATTTAATAATACCACCTTAACATGTGACCACCAAACAATTATACACCTATTTAATAATACCACCTTAACATGTGACCACCAAACAATTATACACCTATTTAATAATACCACCTTAACATGTGACAACCAAACAATTATACACCTATTTAATAATACCACCTTAATATTTGACAACCAAACAATTACACACCTATTTAATAATACCACCTTAACATTTGACAACCAAACAATTATACATCTATTTAATAATACCACCTTAACACGTGACAACCAAACAATTATACACCTATTTAATAATACCACCTTAACATGTGACAACCAAACAATTATACATCTATTTAATAATACCACCTTAACACGTGACAACCAAACAATTATACACCTATTTAATAATACCACCTTAACATTTGACAACCAAACAATTATACACCTATTTAATAATGCCACCTTAACATTTGACAAGCAAACAATTATACACCTATTTAATAATACCACCTTAACATGTGACAAACAAACAATTATACACTTATTTAATAATACCACCTTAACATTTGACAACCAAACAATTATACACCTATTTAATAATACCACCTTAACATGTGACCACCAAACAATTATACACCTATTTAATAATACCACCTTAATTGTTGACAACCAAACAATTATACACCTATTTAATAATACCACCTTAACATTTGACAACAAACAATTACACACCTATTTAATAATACCACCTTAACATGTGACAACCAAACAATTATACACCTATTTAATAATACCACCTTAACATTTGACAAGCAAACAATTATACACCTATTTAATAATACCACCTTAACATGTGACAAACAAACAATTATACACTTATTTAATAATACCACCTTAACATTTGACAACCAATTATACACTTATTTAATAATACCACCTTAATATTTGACAACCAAACAATTATACACCTATTTAATAATACCACCTTAACATGTGACAACCAAACAATTATACACCTATTTAATAATACCACCTTAACATGTGACAACCAAACATTTTACACTTATTTAATAATACCACCTTAACATGTGACAACAAACAATTATACATCTATTTAATAATACCACCTTAACACGTGACAACCAAACAATTATACACCTATTTAATAATACCACCTTAACATTTGACAACCAAACAATTATACACCTATTTAATAATACCACCTTAACATTTGACAACCAAACAATTATACACCTATTTAATAATACCACCTTAACATTTGACAACCAAACATTATACACTTATTTAATAATACCACCTTAACATGTGACAACAAACAATTATACATCTATTTAATAATACCACCTTAACATTTGACAAGCAAACAATTTTACACCTATTTAATAATACCACCTTAACATTTGACAACCAAACAATTATACACCTATTTAATAATACCACCTTAACATTTGACAACCAAACATCATACACTTATTTAATAATACCACCTTAACATGTGACAACAAACAATTATACATCTATTTAATAATACCACCTTAACATTTGACAAGCAAACGATTATACACCTATTTAATAATACCACCTTAACATTTGACAAGCAAACAATTATACACCTATTTAATAATACCACCTTAACATTTGACAACCAAACAATTATACACTTATTTAATAATACCACCTTAACATGTGACCACCAAACAATTATACACCTATTTAATAATACCACCTTAACATGTGACCACCAAACAATTATACACCTATTTAATAATACCACCTTAACATGTGACAACCAAACAATTATACACCTATTTAATAATACCACCTTAATATTTGACAACCAAACAATTACACACCTATTTAATAATACCACCTTAACATTTGACAACCAAACAATTATACACCTATTTAATAATGCCACCTTAACATGTGACCACCAAACAATTATACACCTATTTAATAATACCACCTTAACATGTGACCACCAAACAATTATACACCTATTTAATAATACCACCTTAATATTTGACAACCAAACAATTATACACCTATTTAATAATACCACCTTAACATTTGACAACAAACAATTACACACCTATTTAATAATACCACCTTAACATGTGACAACCAAACAATTATACACCTATTTAATAATACCACCTTAACATTTGACAAGCAAACAATTATACACCTATTTAATAATACCACCTTAACATGTGACAAACAAACAATTATACACTTATTTAATAATACCACCTTAACATTTGACAACCAATTATACACTTATTTAATAATACCACCTTAATATTTGACAACCAAACAATTATACACCTATTTAATAATACCACCTTAACATGTGACAACCAAACAATTATACACCTATTTAATAATACCACCTTAACATGTGACAACCAAACATTATACACTTATTTAATAATACCACCTTAACATGTGACAACAAACAATTATACATCTATTTAATAATACCACCTTAACACGTGACAACCAAACAATTATACACCTATTTAATAATACCACCTTAACATTTGACAACCAAACAATTATACACCTATTTAATAATACCACCTTAACATTTGACAACCAAACAATTATACACCTATTTAATAATACCACCTTAACATTTGACAAGCAAACAATTATACACCTATTTAATAATACCACCTTAACATTTGACAAGCAAACAATTATACACCTATTTAATAATACCACCTTAACATTTGACAAGCAAACAATTATACACCTATTTAATAATACCACCTTAACATGTGACAAACAAACAATTATACACTTATTTAATAATACCACCTTAACATGTGACCACCAAACAATTATACACCTATTTAATAATACCACCTTAACATGTGACCACCAAACAATTATACACCTATTTAATAATACCACCTTAACATGTGACAACCAAACAATTATACACCTATTTAATAATACCACCTTAATATTTGACAACCAAACAATTACACACCTATTTAATAATACCACCTTAACATTTGACAACCAAACAATTATACACCTATTTAATAATGCCACCTTAACATGTGACCACCAAACAATTATACACCTATTTAATAATACCACCTTAATATTTGACAACCAAACAATTATACACCTATTTAATAATACCACCTTAACATGTGACAACCAAACAATTATACACTTATTTAATAATACCACCTTAACATTTGACAACCAATTATACACTTATTTAATAATACCACCTTAATATTTGACAACCAAACAATTATACACCCATTTAATAATACCACCTTAACATGTGACAACCAAACAATTATACACTTATTTAATAATACCACCTTAACATGTGACAACCAAACAATTATACACTTATTTAATAATACCACCTTAACATTTGACAACCAATTATACACTTATTTAATAATACCACCTTAACATGTGACAACCAAACAATTATACACTTATTTAATAATACCACCTTAACATTTGACAACCAATTATACACTTATTTAATAATACCACCTTAATATTTGACAACCAAACAATTATACACCTATTTAATAATACCACCTTAACATGTGACAACCAAACAATTATACACTTATTTAATAATACCACCTTAACATTTGACAACCAATTATACACTTATTTAATAATACCACCTTAATATTTGACAACCAAACAATTATACACCTATTTAATAATACCACCTTAACATTTGACAACAAACAATTACACACCTATTTAATAATACCACCTTAACATGTGACAACCAAACACTTATACACCTATTTAATAATACCACCTTAACATTTGACAAGCAAACAATTATACACCTATTTAATAATACCACCTTAACATGTGACAACCAAACAATTATACACCTATTTAATAATACCACCTTAACATGTGACAAGCAAACAATTATACACCTATTTAATAATACCACCTTAACATGTGACAACCAAACAATTATACACTTATTTAATAATACCACCTTAACATTTGACAACCAATTATACACTTATTTAATAATACCACCTTAACATGTGACAACCAAACAATTATACACTTATTTAATAATACCACCTTAACATTTGACAACCAATTATACACTTATTTAATAATACCACCTTAATATTTGACAACCAAACAATTATACACCTATTTAATAATACCACCTTAACATGTGACAACCAAACAATTATACACTTATTTAATAATACCACCTTAACATTTGACAACCAATTATACACTTATTTAATAATACCACCTTAATATTTGACAACCAAACAATTATACACCTATTTAATAATACCACCTTAACATTTGACAACAAACAATTACACACCTATTTAATAATACCACCTTAACATGTGACAACCAAACACTTATACACCTATTTAATAATACCACCTTAACATTTGACAAGCAAACAATTATACACCTATTTAATAATACCACCTTAACATGTGACAACCAAACAATTATACACCTATTTAATAATACCACCTTAACATGTGACAAGCAAACAATTATACACCTATTTAATAATACCACCTTAACATGTGACAACCAAACAATTATACACTTATTTAATAATACCACCTTAACATTTGACAACCAAACAATTATACACTTATTTAATAATACCACCTTAACATGTGACAACCAAACAATTATACACTTATTTAAGTGTATAATTATTCCCAGGCGGTGCCACGCCTGAGAATAATTTTTGGTGATTCAAGCCCCAATTCCAAGCCTTGATGCTGAGTGCCAAGCAGGGAGGTAATGGCTCCCATTTTTATAGTCTTTGGTATGACTCGGCCGGGGTTTGAACTCACAACCTACCCATCTCTGGGCGGACACTCTAACCACTAGGCCACTGAGACTGAAAGTCTTTGCACTATGCTGACCTCTCTGTCAGTTTACCTGGCCTACCACTTGGTGGCTGAGTTGCTGTTGTTCCCAAACTCTTCACTTTTCTTATAATAAAGCCCACAGTTGACTTTGGACTATTTAGGAACGAGGAAACTTCAGGACTGCATTTGTTGCACAGGTGGCATCCTATGACAGTTCCACGCTGGAAATCACTGAGAGCGGCCCATTCTTTCACTAATGTTTGTAGAAACAGTCTCCATGCCTAAGTGCTTGATTTGATACACCAGGCCAAGTGATCAGGACACGGATTCTCATCATTTGGATGGGTGGCCAAATGCTTTTGGCATTATAGTATACATATATATATATATATATATATATATATATATATATATATATATATATATATATATATATATATATATATATATATAAATATATATATATATATATATATATATATATATATATATATATATATATATATATATATATATATATATATATATATATATATATTTATATATATATATATATATATATATATATATATATATATATATATATATATATATATATATATATATATATATATATATATATATATATATATATTTATATATATATATATATATATATATATATATTTATATATTTATATATATATATATTTATATATATATATATATATATATATATATATATATATATATATATATATATATATATATATATATATATATATATATATATATATATATATATATATATTTATATATATATATATATATATATATATATATATATATATATATATATATATATATATATATATATATATTTATATATATATATATATATATATATTTATATATATATATATATATATATATATATATATATATATATATATATATATATATATATATATATATATATATATATATTTATATATATTTATATATATATATATATATATATATATATATATATATATATATATATATATATATATATATATATATATATATATATATATATATATATATATATATATATATATATATATATATATACATATATATATATATATATATATATATGTATATATATATATATGTATATATTTAAAGTATTGTCTGCCTTCAGAAATATTTTCTGCATTTTAGTTGATGAATTTAATGAAGGAACTGTATTTGCTGGTCCATCCTGGGTCACACGGAAAAGGAAAGAATGTTCCGGAGCACAATCAGCAACAGAAGCTTTTTCTCTCCTCGTGCAGCTTTTGTCCTCTGAGATTATGGATTTGAAATAAATCAGTCTCTATTCTGAAGGCCGGCGGGGTTTCCGCCCACAAAGGAAGCTTGAAACGACGTTTCCCCCCCCAGTCACAAAGCTTGAAACGACGTTTCCCCCCCCAGTCACAAAGCGCTTCCATCCCAGGCGTGCTGGACCTTGTGTTGGAATCAAATGCAGTCCGATTCAGCATCATCATGGGAGCAAGTGATTGAAGTGGACGCTCCATCACGTGGTGTGGTCATCATGCAGCGTGGTCACTCGCATGCAACCTTCACTGACTCCTCGGACGCTTTCTTACACTTTGTGACATTTGGCGTTGTTGTGTGAAAGTGGCGTGTCAAGACTATCACAAAGTATTTGCACCTGCAGGTTATTCTTTTCTGGCAGGTGGCTGTGCTGCCCAAAATACCATTTATACCACTCTTTTTCATTTACCGTGCACCTGTGAGGCCGGTGACACTCGTCAAGTGTCAGTCGTCAGTGGAATGTGCAGAAATAGCAGTTTGCTGACTAAAGAGTCACTTTGTTATTGGATGGAAACATTTCCTCCCGGGCAAGAGAGCAAGAAGTGGCCTGCTCGCCCTCAGGACAGCCACCAATATTCATGTCAATTGCACTTGAAGAGGAATCAATACCACTGACAAGTTGCCAATGCCAGTAATGAAGGTGTGCTGCCAGCGGCCAGAAGCGCACATAGATAACAGGACACAGGCCGCTTACATGCAAATATAACAAGGTCACTTTCTTTCATCCCCAACCCCAAAAATATCCTGACTTTTCCTCCCGTCACTGTGAAGATGTGTGCATACCTACGGTATGTTGGAAGTCTGCACTTACACAATGTTCAAGTTGTCTTTAAGTGTGAAGATGTGTGCACACCTACGGTATGTTGGAAGTGTGCACTTACACAATGTTCAAGTTGTCTTTAAGTGTGAAGATGTGTGCACACCTACGGTATGTTGGAAGTCTGCACTTACACAATGTTCAAGTTGTCTTTAAGTGTGAAGATGTGTGCACACCTACGGTATGTTGGAAGTCTGCACTTACACAATGTTCAAGTTGTCTTTAAGTGTGAAGATGTGTGCACACCTACGGTATGTTGGAAGTCTGCACTTACACAACGTTCAAGTTGTCTTTAAGTGTGAAGATGTGTGCATACCTACGGTATGTTGGAAGTCTGCACTTACACAATGTTCAAGTTGTCTTTAGTGTGAAGATGTGTGCACACCTACGGTATGTTGGAAGTCTGCACTTACACAATGTTCAAGTTGTCTTTAGTGTGAAGATGTGTGCACACCTACGGTATGTTGGAAGTCTGCACTTACACAATGTTCAAGTTGTCTTTAGTGTGAAGATGTGTGCACACCTACGGTATGTTGGAAGTCTGCACTTACACAATGTTCAAGTTGTCTTTAAGTGTGAAGATGTGTGCACACCTACGGTATGTTGGAAGTCTGCACTTACACAACGTTCAAGTTGTCTTTAAGTGTGAAGATGTGTGCATACCTACGGTATGTTGGAAGTCTGCACTTACACAATGTTCAAGTTGTCTTTAGTGTGAAGATGTGTGCACACCTACGGTATGTTGGAAGTCTGCACTTACACAATGTTCAAGTTGTCTTTAGTGTGAAGATGTGTGCACACCTACGGTATGTTGGAAGTCTGCACTTACACAATGTTCAAGTTGTCTTTAAGTGTGAAGATGTGTGCACACCTACGGTATGTTGGAAGTCTGCACTTACACAACGTTCAAGTTGTCTTTCACTTACACAACGTTCAAGTTGTCTTTAAGTGTGAAGATGTGTGCATACCTACGGTATGTTGGAAGTCTGCACTTACACAATGTTCAAGTTGTCTTTAGTGTGAAGATGTGTGCACACCTACGGTATGTTGGAAGTCTGCACTTACACAATGTTCAAGTTGTCTTTAGTGTGAAGATGTGTGCACACCTACGGTATGTTGGAAGTCTGCACTTACACAATGTTCAAGTTGTCTTTAGTGTGAAGATGTGTGCACACCTACGGTATGTTGGAAGTCTGCACTTACACAATGTTCAAGTTGTCTTTAAGTGTGAAGATGTGTGCACACCTACGGTATGTTGGAAGTCTGCACTTACACAACGTTCAAGTTGTCTTTAAGTGTGAAGATGTGTGCATACCTACGGTATGTTGGAAGTCTGCACTTACACAATGTTCAAGTTGTCTTTAGTGTGAAGATGTGTGCACACCTACGGTATGTTGGAAGTCTGCACTTACACAATGTTCAAGTTGTCTTTAGTGTGAAGATGTGTGCACACCTACGGTATGTTGGAAGTCTGCACTTACACAATGTTCAAGTTGTCTTTAAGTGTGAAGATGTGTGCACACCTACGGTATGTTGGAAGTCTGCACTTACACAACGTTCAAGTTGTCTTTAAGTGTGAAGATGTGTGCATACCTACGGTATGTTGGAAGTCTGCACTTACACAATGTTCAAGTTGTCTTTAGTGTGAAGATGTGTGCACACCTACGGTATGTTGGAAGTCTGCACTTACACAATGTTCAAGTTGTCTTTAGTGTGAAGATGTGTGCACACCTACGGTATGTTGGAAGTCTGCACTTACACAATGTTCAAGTTGTCTTTAGTGTGAAGATGTGTGCACACCTACGGTATGTTGGAAGTCTGCACTTACACAATGTTCAAGTTGTCTTTAAGTGTGAAGATGTGTGCACACCTACGGTATGTTGGAAGTCTGCACCTACACAATGTTCAAGTTGTCTTTAAGTGTGAAGATGTGTGCACACCTACGGTATGTTGGAAGTCTGTACTTACACAATGTTCAAGTTGTCTTTAAGTGTGAAGATGTGTGCACACCTACGGTATGTTGGAAGTCTGCACTTACACAATGTTCAAGTTGTCTTTAAGTGTGAAGATATGTGCACACCTACGGTATGTTGGAAGTCTGCACTTACACAATGTTCAAGTTGTCTTTAAGTGTGAAGATGTGTGCACACCTACGGTATGTTGGAAGTCTGCACTTACACGATGTTCAAGTTGTCTTTAAGTGTGAAGATGTGTGCACACCTACGGTATGTTGGAAGTCTGCACTTACACAATGTTCAAGTTGTCTTTAAGTGTGAATATGTGTGCACACCTACGGTATGTTGGAAGTCTGCACTTACACAATGTTCAAGTTGTCTTTAAGTGTGAAGATGTGTGCACACCTACGGTATGTTGGAAGTCTGCACTTACACAATGTTCAAGTTGTCTTTAAGTGTGAATATGTGTGCACACCTACGGTATGTTGGAAGTCTGCACTTACACAATGTTCAAGTTGTCTTTAAGGATTGCATTCAGCTTTCATGTGTGGAGATCCAATATGAGATGTTGCTGTTTGCACATTTCCTTGAAGCACCATTAACCTGCACCTGCCCTGTCTCACCCTCGGCCTCCACCCCAGTGTGGTCCCCAGTGTGTTCCCCAGTGTGTTCCCCAGTGTGTACCCTAGAGTGTTCCCCAGTGTAGGCCCCAGTGTGTCCCCCAGTGTAGGCCCCAGTTTGTCACCCAGTGTAGGCCCCAGTGTAGGCCCCAGTGTGCCCCCCAGTGTAGGCCCCAGTGTGTACCCCAGTGTAGGCCCCAGTGTAGGCCCCAGTGTGTCCCCCAGTGTAGGCCCCAGTATGTCCCCCAGTGTGTTCCCCAGTGTAGGCCCCAGTGTAGGCCCCAGTGTGTTCCCCAGTGTAGGCCCCAGTGTGTTCCCCAGTGTGTCCCCCAGTGTAGGCCCCAGTGTAGGCCCCAGTGTGTTCCCCAGTGTGTTCCCCAGTGTAGGCTCCAGTGTGGCCCCCAGTGTAGGCCCCAGTGTGTTCCCCAGTGTAGGCCCCAGTGTGTCCCCCAGTGTGTTCCCCAGTGTAGGCCCCAGTGTGTTCCCCAGTGTAGGCCCCAGTGTGTCCCCCAGTGTGTTCCCCAGTGTAGGCCCCAGTGTAGGCCCCAGTGTAGGCCCCAGTGTGTCCCCCACTGTGTTCCCCAGTTTAGGCCCCAGTGTAGGCCCCAGTGTAGGCCCCAGTGAAGGCCCCAGTGTGTGTTCCCCAGTGTAGGCCCCAGTGTAGGCCCCAGTGTGTTCCCCAGTGTAGGCCCCAGTGTAGGCCCCAGTGTGTCCCCCAGTGTGTTCCCCAGTGTAGGCCCCAGTGTAGGCCCCAGTGTGTTCCCCAGTGTAGGCCCCAGTGTAGGCCCCAGTGTGTCCCCCAGTGTAGGCCCCAGTGCAGGCCCCAGTGTGTTCCCCAGTGTGTTCCCCAGTGTAGGCCCCAGTGTAGGCCCCAGTGTGTCCCCCAGTGTGTTCCCCAGTGTAGGCCCCAGTGTGTTCCCCAGTGTAGGCCCCAGTGTGTTCCCCAGTGTAGGCCCCAGTGTAGGCCCCAGTGTGTCCCCCAGTGTAGGCCCCAGTGTAGGCCCCAGTGTAGGCCCCAGTGTAGGCCCCAGTGTGTTCCCCAGTGTGTTCCCCAGTTTAGGCCCCAGTGTAGGCCCCAGTGTAGGCCCCAGTGTAGGCCCCAGTGTGTGTTCCCCAGTGTAGGCCCCAGTGTAGGCCCCAGTGTGGTCCCCAGTGTGTTCCCCAGTGTGTTCCCCAGTGTAGGCCCCAGTGTGTTCCCCAGTGTAGGCCCCAGTGTGTCCCCCAGTGTAGGCCCCAGTGTAGGCCCCAGTGTAGGCCCCAGTGTAGGCCCCAGTATGTCCCCCAGTGTGTTCCCCAGTTTAGGCCCCAGTGTAGGCCCCAGTGTAGGCCCCAGTGTGTTCCCCAGTGTAGGCCCCAGTGTAGGCCCCAGTGTGTTCCCCAGTGTGTTCCCCAGTGTAGGCCCCAGTGTAGGCCCCAGTGTGTCCCCCAGTGTGTTCCCCAGTGTAGGCCCCAGTGTAGGCCCCAGTGTGTTCCCCAGTGTATGCCCCAGTGTGTTCCCCAGTGTAGGCCCCAGTTTAGGCCCCAGTGTGTCCCCCAGTGTAGGCCCCAGTGTAGGCCCCAGTGTGTTCTCCAGTGTAGGCCCCAATGTAGGCCCCAGTGTAGGCCCCAGTGTAGGCCCCAGTGTGTTCCCCAGTGTAGGCCCCAGTGTGTTCGCAGTGTGTTCCCCAGTGTGTTCCCCAGTGTAGGCCCCAGTGTGTTCCCCAGTGTAGGCCCCAGTGTAGGCCCCAGTGTGTTCTCCAGTGTAGGCCCCAGTGTGTTCTCCAGTGTAGGCCCCAGTGTAGGCCCCAGTGTGTTCCCAGTGTGTTACCCAGTGTGTTCCCCAGTGTGTTCTCCAGTGTGGAACCACCTCACTGCTGAGCCACAGGCAGGAAAACATGGCCAGCAGAAATGGAGGAAGAAAGGGCGACGTTATGGAAAGGCCAGGTCCAAAGTCTTGCACTGTGGTCCTCCCAACAGGACCAGACCATGTTCTTCAACAGGACCATGTTCTTCAACAGGACCAGACCATGTTCTTCAACAGGACCAGACCATGTTCTTCAACAGGACCATGTTCTTCAACAGGACCATGTTCTTCAACAGGACCAGACCATGTTCTTCAACAGGACCATGTTCTTCAACAGGACCAGACCATGTTCTTCAACAGGACCAGACCATGTTCTTCAACAGGACCAGACCATGTTCTTCAACAGGACCATGTTCTTCAACAGGACCAGACCATGTTCTTCAACAGGACCAGACCATGTTCTTCAACAGGACCATGTTCTTCAACAGGACCAGACCATGTTCTTCAACAGGACCATGTTCTTCAACAGGACCAGACCATGTTCTTCAACAGGACCAGACCATGTTCTTCAACAGGACCAGACCATGTTCTTCAACAGGACCATGTTCTTCAACAGGACCAGACCATGTTCTTCAACAGGACCAAGTTCTTCAACAGGACCAGACCATGTTCTTCAACAGGACCAGACCATGTTCTTCAACAGGACCAGACCATGTTCTTCAACAGGACCATGTTCTTCAACAGGACCAGACCATGTTCTTCAACAGGACCAGACCATGTTCTTCAACAGGACCATGTTCTTCAACAGGACCAGACCATGTTCTTCAACAGGACCAGACCATGTTCTTCAACAGGACCATGTTCTTCAACAGGACCAGACCATGTTCTTCAACAGGACCAGACCATGTTCTTCAACAGGACCAGACCATGTTCTTCAACAGGACCATGTTCTTCAACAGGACCAGACCATGTTCTTCAACAGGACCAGACCATGTTCTTCAACAGGACCAGACCATGTTATTCAACAGGACCAGACCATGTTCTTCAACAGGACCATGTTCTTCCACCACTGAGGAAAGTTGGAGCTTCTCTTCTGTTTTTAGATGGCAGTTTGTTGCATTGATACGATGAAAAGTAGATTGTTGCTGTAAAATGTAGTAAAATGTCAAATGTAATAAAATGTCAAATGTAAAATGTAGTAAAATGTAGTAAAGTGTAATAAAATGTCAAATGTAAAATGTAGTAAAATGTAGTAAAATGTAATAAAATGTAAAGTGTAAAATGTAGTAAAATGTCAAATGTAATACAATTTAAAATGTAGTAAAATGTAATAAAATGTAGTAAAATGTGAAATGTAATAAAATGTAATAAAATGTAATAAAATGTCAAATGTAATAAAATGTAATAAAATGTCAAATGTAATAAAATGTAATAAAATGTCAAATGTCAAATGTAGTAAAATGTGATAAAAGCTCAGCAGAGAGGAAAGATGGAAGTCGTGAGGCGTTATTTTTACACCTTCTAAAAACACTCACACAACTTCAAAATAATAGCGGCACGTGTGACATTGGCTAAAAATATTGTGTATATTCTTTTATAGCAAATTATGATATGTCCAGTCTATTGCAGCACCAAGCAAACAATCGGAAAATTCCCGTCATATCAATTCCTAGATATGGTCGAAACTATTTAAAGTGCACTACGCATAATAAACGCAACATTGCTAATATTGCCACTACGGATAATCTTAACAAAAACTCGTCAAAACAGCCCAATACCTATAATATGGGCTTTTTAAACATAAGATCATTGTCTCCCAAGGCGTTATTAGTTAATGAGGTCATTAGAGACAACAATCTTAACGTCATTGGTCTTAGCGAAACCTGGCTCAAACCAGACGAATTCTTTGCGCTCAATGAGGCATCTCCTCCTAACTATACGAATGCGCATGTTGCCCGCCCTCTTAAAAGGGGAGGGGGTGTCGCACTAATATACAATGAAAATTTCAACCTTACCCCTAACCTAAATAATAAATATAAATTGTTTGAGGTGCTTACTATGAGATCTGTCACACCGCTACCTCTCAACCTGGCTGTTATCTACCGCCCCCCTGGGCCCTATTCGGACTTTATCAGTGAATTCTCAGAGTTCGTTGCTGATCTAGTGACGCACGCCGACAATATAATCATAATGGGGGACTTTAATATCCATATGAATACCCCATCGGACCCTCAGTGCGTGGCGCTCCAAACCATAATTGATAGCTGTGGTCTTACACAAATAATACATGAACCCACGCATCGCAACGGTAATACAATAGATCTAGTGCTTGTCAGGGGTGTCACCACCTCCAAAGTTATGATACTTCCATATACTAAAGTAATGTCCGATCATTACCTTATAAAATTTGAAGTTTTGACTCATTGTCAACAAGCTAATAATAATAATAACTGCTATAGCGGCCGCAACATTAATGCTGCCACAACGATGACTCTTGCTGACCTACTGCCTTCGGTAATGGCACCATTCCCAAAGTATGTCAGCTCTATTGATAACCTCACTAACAACTTTGACGATGCCTTGCGCGAAATTATTGATAGTATAGCACCGCTAAAGCAAAAAAGGGCCCCTAAAAGGCGCACCCCATGGTTTACAGAAGAAATTAGAGCTCATAAATGATCATGTAGAAAACTGGAACGCAAATGGCGCGCGACTAAACTTGAGGTTTTCCATCAAGCATGGAGTGATAGTTTAATAACTTGTAAACGCATGCTTACCTTAGCTAAAGCTAAATACTACTCAAATCTCATCCGCCTCAACAAAAACGATCCTAAATTTCTGTTTAGTACAGTAGCATCGCTAACCCAACAAGGGACTTCTCCCAGTAGCTCCACCCACTCGGCAGATGATTTGATGAATTTCTTTAATAAGAAAATTGAACTCATTAGAAAGGAGATTAAAGACAATGCATCCCAGCTACAACTGGGTTCTATTAACACAAATACGACTGTATATACGACGGACACTGCCCTCCAAAATAGTCTCTCTATTTTTGATTAAATAACATTAGAGGAATTATTACAGCGTGTAAATGGGATAAAACAAACAACATGTTTACTTGACCCACTTCCTGGGAAACTTATCAAGGAACTGTTTGTATTATTAGGTCCATCAGTGTTAAATATTATAAACTTATCACTTTCCTCCGGCACTGTTCCAGTAGCATTCTAAAAAGCGGTTATTCATCCTCTGCTCAAAAGACCTAACCTCGATCCTGACCTCATGGTAAACTACCGACCGGTCTCCCACCTTCCGTTTATTTCCAAAATTCTCGAAAAAATTGTAGCACAGCAGCTAAATGAACACTTAGTGACTAACAATCTCTGTGAACCTTTTCAATCCGGTTTCAGGGCAAATCACTCTACGGAGACAGCCCTCGCAAAAATGACTAATGATCTATTGCTAACGATGGATTCTGATGCGTCATCTATGTTGCTGCTTCTTGATCTTAGCGCCGCTTTCCATACCGTCGATCATAATATTTTATTAGAGCGTATCAAAACACGTATTGGTATGTCAGACTTAGCCTTGTCTTGGTTTAACTCTTATCTTACTGATAGGATGCAGTGCGTCTCCCATAACAATGTGACCTCGGACTATGTCAAGGTAACGTGCGGAGTTCCCCAGGGTTCGGTTCTTGGCCCTGCACTCTTTAGTATTTACATGCTGCCGCTGGGTGACATCATACGCAAGTACGGTGTTAGCTTTCACTGTTATGCTGATGACACTCAACTCTACATGCCCCTAAAGCTGACCAACACGCCGGATTGTAGTCA
>NC_084745.1:5284501-5319501 GCF_033978785.1 Entelurus aequoreus
TAGAGATGAAATAGTCTTGTGATTTTTTCCCACACATACATACAGATATATATATATATATATCCCCATCTCTAAACACCTTTTATCTGGAACACAACAGCAAAGTAATTCTTTACAAGAAAATAAAATAACATTTATTAACTTTGAACAAGTTTTGTACTGATACCAAGATTTGGTACAAGTATGAACATGTATTTTAAGGGGATGACAAAAAATGGCGTTATTGTCTTTATTGTAACAACAAATGTTAATGTACATGAAACATATGTTTTTTATTGTCATTTAGTCCTTCAATAAAATAGTCAACTTGTCTTTTAGTAGTAAGTAAACAAACAAAGACTCCTAATTAGTCGTATGCAGTAACATATTGTGTCATTTATACACCTATTATTTTGTAAACATTATGAGGGACAAACTGTAAAAATGAATTATTAATCTACTTGTTCATTTACTGTTAATATCTGCTTATTTTATGTTTTAACATGTTCTATCTACACTTCTGTTCAAATGTAATAATCACTTATTCTTCTCTTCTTTGATACTTGACATTAGTTTTGGATGATACCACACATTTAGGTATGGATCATGTCGATACCAAGTAGTTACAGGATCATACATTGGTCATATTCAAAGTCCTCATGTGTCCAGGGACATATTTACTGACTTTATAAAGAATAAAGAATGAAAAAGATTGTGCAATAAAAAAAAATATCGATGTAATCATATTAGTATCGACTACTGTACTTGGTATCATTACAATGGATGTCAGGTGTAGATCCACACCTGGCGTATGTTGACATTGTGACGCAGGTGAGCTATTGTATCCTCCTACGGTGTGTAGTGAAGCATGTTTAGCTATTCCTTGTCCTCCAGTGATAATGCTACTTGTAAGAAACTTACTTTATTTGTCACCATGGAGACCAGGATTAGTGATTTAGAAGTAGCTAAACACTGTGGATGGATGTTAGCCGCTAGCTAGCATGAGTTAAGAGCAGCATTTCAACTTGAAGTCACAATGTGGTCATCCTGCTGTTTCTGCTTGCAAGTGCTGCACACGTGTGCGTTGTAGAACATGCTCCTCTCCTCCCCTCTGCTCTGATCCTTTTACCAACCACGTCACCACACCGCCATGTCGGCCAAGAAAAGGTAGTGGGATTTTTTTACATGCAGTACTTAGTACTTTATTAGTACTTAGTACTTTATTACTACTTTATTAGTACATGTAGGAAGTAGAACGTTGAACCCTAACGTCAGTGTTTCCTGTTTGGTCACTTGTGTTTCCTTTCTCTTGCACACCTTCATACCGCTTGTCCCTTTGGGGCTTGCTGGAGCCTATCCCAGCTGCTCCTCCTAACTAGTTGTTTAGTCCCTCTTGGGCCCTTAACTAGTTCTTTAGTCCCACCTGGTCCCTTAACTAATTGTTTAGTCCCACCTGGGCCCTTAACTAGTTGCTTAGTCCCACCTGGGCCCTTAACTAGTAGTTTACTACCACCTGGTCCCTTAACTAGTTGTTTAGTCCCACCTGGGCCCTTAACTAGTTGCTTAGTCCCACCTGGGCCCTTAACTACTTATTTAGTCCCACCTGGGCCCTTAACTAGTTGTTTAGTCCCACCTGGGCCCTTAACTAGTTATTTAGTACCACCTGGGCCCTTAACTAGTTGTTTAGTCCCACCTGGGCCCTTTACTAGTTATTT
Source organism: Entelurus aequoreus (assembly GCF_033978785.1). NCBI lineage: Eukaryota > Metazoa > Chordata > Actinopteri > Syngnathiformes > Syngnathidae > Entelurus > Entelurus aequoreus. Next base: position 5,286,196 of record NC_084745.1, read on the forward strand.
AGTACCACCTGGGCCCTTAACTAGTTGTTTAGTCCCACCTGGGCCCTTTACTAGTTATTTAGTACCACCTGGGCCCTTTACTAGTTATTTAGTACCACCTGGGCCCTTAACTAGTTGTTTAGTACCACCTGGGTCCTTAACTAGTTGTTTAGTACCACCTGGGCCCTTAACTACTTATTTAGTACCACCTGGGCCCTTAACTACTTGTTTAGTCCCACCTGGGCCCTCCTGGGTCACTTTCTAGTCTGGTCCTGAGTGAGCTGGTTCTGTCTGGTCCTGCTTCCTGGACCATTGATCAGTCTAGCAAGCTCAGCAGATCTGGGACAGAACCAAGCTCACTTTTCTACATATTTTCACAGTTTGTACAAAGTCAGGCAGTAATTCAATCCAAAGAGAAAACATTCATCATCATTTTTTTTATTCCTTTCATGAAAATACATACATACATATGTACAAGTATATAAAATGCATATATACAAGTATATAATATACATGTATACAAGTATATAAAATGCATATATACAAGTATATAAAATACATATATACAAGTATATAATATACATATATACAAGTATATAAAATGCATATATACAAGTATATAAAATACAAGTATATAAAATACAAGTATATAAAATACATATATACAAGTATATAAAATACATATATACAAGTATATAAAATGCATATATACAAGTATATAAAATGCATATATACAAGTATATAAAATGCATGTATACAAGTATATAAAATGCATATATACAAGTATATAAAATACAAGTATATAAAATGTATATATACAAGTATATAAAATGCATATATACAAGTATATAAAATACAAGTATATAAAATGTATATATACAATTATATAAAATGCATATATATAAGTATATAAAATACAAGTATATAAAATGTATATATACAAGTATATAAAATGCATATATACAAGTATATAAAATACAAGTATATAAAATGTATATATACAATTATATAAAATGCATATATACAAGTATATAAAATACATATATATACAAGTATATAAAATGCATATATACAAGTATATAAAATACAAGTATATAAAATGCATATATACAAGTATATAAAATACATATATACAAGTATATAAAATACAAGTATATAAAATGCATATATACACGTATATAAAATACATATATACAAGTATATAAAATACAAGTATATAAAATGTATATATACAAGTATATAAAATGCATATATACAAGTATATAAAATACAAGTATATAAAATGCATATATACAAGTATATAAAATGCATATATACAAGTATATAAAATAAAGTATATAAAATACATATATACAAGTATATAAAATACAAGTATATAAAATACATATATACAAGTATATAAAATACAAGTATATAAAATGCATATATACAAGTATATAAAATGCATATATACAAGTATATAAAATACATATATACAAGTATATAAAATACATATATACAAGTATATAAAATGCATATATACAAGTATATAAAATGCATACATACAAGTATATAAAATACATATATACAAGTATATAAAATACAAGTATATAACATGCATATATACAAGTATATAAAATGCATATATACAAGTATATAAAATACATATATACAAGTATATAAAATACAAGTATATAAAATGCATATATACAAGTATATAAAATGCATATATACAAGTATATAAAATACATATATACAAGTATATAAAATACAAGTATATAAAATGCATATGTACAAGTATATAAAATGCATACATACAAGTATATAAAATACATATATACAAGTATATAAAATACAAGTATATAAAATGCATATATACAAGTATATAAAATGCATATATACAAGTATATAAAATGCATATATACAAGTATGTAAAATGCATATAAACAAGTATATAAAATGCATATATACAAGTATATAAAATACATATATACAAGTATATAAAATACAAGTATATAAAATGCATATATACAAGTATATAAAATGCATATATACAAGTATATAAAATACATATATACAAGTACATAAAATACAAGTATATAAAATGCATATATACAAGTATATAAAATGCATATATACCTGTACAAGTATATAAAATACATATATACAAGTATATAAAATACAAGTATATACAATACAAGTATATAAAATAGAAGTATATAAAATGCATATATATACAAGCCACTTACAGTTGACACTTTCATTGTTTTTTGTTTCTTCTACATTTCCATGATCATAAAGAAGCAGTTGGAAAAAGAATATTCTTATATTTAGTATTGTGGGCTCTGTACCGAGGATGTGGTTGTGGCTTGTACAGCCCTTTGAGACACTTGTGATTTAGGGCTATATAATTAAACATTGATTGATTGATTGATATTTATCTGAGCACTTTTTTAACAGCAATGATTGAGATGACTTCATCAATGTTTGAGATGACTTCATCAATGTTTGAGATGACTTCATCAATGTTTGAGATGACTTCATCAATGTTTCCTCCACCAACTCCAACATACTTTTTATTTCCTTGAAGCATTTTCACAATGACACGTCCGATCCAAATCAAATATCAGTTTGATATCATTCCACTTGTCTCCTTTTCTTGCAATATTCTTGCAACTTTGTGAGTCTTTCTTCAGAACATTCATGCTTTCACAGCAACAACAACATTCATCTTTCACAGCAACAACAACATTCATCTTTCACAGCAACAACAACATTCATCTTTCACAGCAACAACAACATTCATCTTTCACAGCAACAACAACATTCATGCTTTCACAGCAACAACAACATTCATGCTTTCACAGCAACAACAACATTCATCTTTCACAGCAACAACAACAACTGACAAACACATTTGGATGTTTCAAATCATTCTTCTGTGCTTCTCATCTTCACACCAACAACTTTTGTAAGAATAACTTTATTTCTAGCTTTCAACATCAATAATAGACTTTGCAATTCTACCATCTTTGACTTTGAATAATGGAGAGTGGATTTGTGTGCTCGCTAGATCCTCATTTAACAATAATAATAATTGCTCTTTTCTGGAAAATAAATAAAGGTATTATGTTGCATATGTATATATATATATATATATATATATATATATATATATATATATATATATATATATATATATATATATATATATATATATATATATATATATAGGCAAGGCAAGGCAAGGCAACTTTATTTGTATAGCGCTTTTCATACACAAGGCAGACTCAAAGTGCTTCACAGACAACAAAGTGAAATGAAAGAAAATAAAAGCAAAATTAAAATGCAGACAATAAAAATAAAAACAGTGCAGACGTTAAAAGTTAAAAGATTAAAAGATTTAGCTGAAAGCTAAGGTGAACATAAAAGTCTTCAGTCTAGTTTTAAAAGTAGTGAGAGTTGGGGAGAGTCTGACATCTTCAGGAAGTTTATTCCAGCTATGTGTTGCATAGTGACTGAATGATGATCTCCCTTGATTTGAGTTTACTCTTGGAACCGCTAACAGATTGGTCTCAGAAGATCTTAGTGATCTAGAGGGCGTATATAGTGGGAGCATATCAGTGATATACTTGGGCCCTAGACCATGTAGTGATTTATATGTGAGCAGGAGGATTTTGAAATCTATTCTCTGATGTACAGGGAGCCAATGTAAGGATTTAAGAATTGGTGTAATGTGCTCACATTTTTTGGTCTTTGTTAGAACTCTAGCAGCAGCGTTCTGAACAAGCTGTAGCTGCCTGACACTTTTTTTGGGAAGACCTGCAAGGAGACCATTACAATAGTCTAGCCTACTGGTAATAAAGGCATGTACAAGTTTTTCTAAGTCTTGAGCTGACATGAGCCCTCTAAGTCTTTTTACATTTTTGAGGTGATAGTAGGCCGATTTTGTTACTGATTTGATGTGACTGTCGAAATGTAAATCAGAATCTAAAATAACCCCAAGATTTCTGGCTTTATTTGAGGTTTTCAGGGACAGTGATTGAAGGTGTTGGATGACTTTAAACCTTTCTTTTTTAGCACCAAAAACAATTATCTCAGTTTTATCTTCATTTAGTTGTAGGAAATTTTGGCACATCCAGTGTTTGACTTGCTCAATGCACTGGCACAGAAGATCTATGGGGCGATAGTCATTTGGTGATAGCGCTACATAGATTTGGGTGTCATCGGCATAGCAATGATGGTCAATGTTATTATTTTGCATGATTTGTCCTAGTGGGAGCATATAGATGTTAAATAAAGTCGGCCCCAAGATTGAACCTTGGGGGACTCCACACGTTACGTTGGTTGGTTCTGATACAAAGTCACCAATGGAAACAAAATAGTTCCTATCTTGTAGATATGACTTGAACCAGCTTAAAACTGTGCCTGAGATCCCCACCCAGTTTTCCAACCTGTCCAAAAGTATTGAGTGGTCGACAGTGTCAAATGCAGCACTGAGGTCCAAAAGCATTAATACTGAAGTTTTGCCAGAGTCTGTGTTTAGACGGATGTCATTTATAACTTTAAGAAGGGCCGTCTCTGTGCTATGAAGAGGTCCAAATCCTGACTGGAAGTTGTTGTGGCAGCCAGTAGAAGCCAAGAAGTGATTTAGTTGTTGGAGGACAACTTTCTCAATTATTTTACTTATGAATGGTAGATTTGAAATTGGTCTGTAGTTGTTGATAACAGAGGCATCTAGGCTCTGCTTTTTTAGAAGAGGTTTAATGACTGCAGTTTTGAAAGCCTTCGGGAAATTGCCCGATTTAATAGAATTATTAACTATTTGCAAGATGTCTGTTGATAGGCAGTCAAAAACATTCTTAAAGAAGTTGGTAGGTAAAACATCAAGGCAGCAGGTGGATGACTTTAGAGCTGTCACCGTTTCCACTAGAGTTTTAGAGTCTATGGCATTAAAGCTTGCCATCATTGCTGTGTTACTTTTGCCTAAATGGGGTGGTGATCCAACTTTTTTACTTGAGATATTGATGGTGCGTCTGATGCCTTCAATTTTATCAGTATAAAAGAATGCAAAGTCATTGCATTTCTGCGTGGAATGGAGTTCGGCTGGTATTTGTGTTGGGGGTTTAGTCAGTCTGTCAACGATTGTGAATAGGGTTTTGGCCTTATTTTATATATATATATATATATATATATATATATATATATATATATATATATATATATATATATATATATATATATATATATATATATATATATATATATATATATATATATATATATATATATATATCAGTGACGTGCAGTCAGGGGAGGCAGGTGAGGCGGGGCCTCACGTGCCATCATGGAAAGAAAAAAATGTAAAAAAAAAAAAAAAAAAATTAAATAGTTACATGTATCCAGTGATTATACTATAAAGTTATTTTCCATTTAACTTCACCAGTTTTAGATTATTTTTATTCAAAATGGCTGAGTTTTCACATTTGCCGTTGAAATACTGAGAAGAGACGGTGCGCTGAGTCACCAGCCAGTTGTGCCTCACCATGGATTACGCAATGACTTGGCTAACTGCTGGCCTTCTGTGCAGTGAGACTGTATTGCTATAAGAATTATATTATACATTTCCATAGTTGAGTTAGCTGAGGTATATAATGTACAGTGTATTTTGTCAACAACTGTATGTGTGTCACGTATTTCTTGTGCTGAGCAATCATAAAACTGCTGCGAAACAGCTGAGGCTCGCAGTAATCCCGCCTCCTGGTGGTAGAGGGCGGTAGTGATCCCAGAGATCATTCTTGCGACTACTCGGCTGCAGAAGAAGTGACAACAAGCAGCAACAGTTAGCAGCGATCCTTTATTTTTTCCTCTCGCCTGGACTTTTACCATGGAGGATTACATATGTAAAATAAAAGAGTTTTCTGAACTGGACTTTCAATGGAAGCAGGAGTTAATAATTAAAGGAAGATCTCCATCGAGACATAGAGACTTTTAAAACTGAAGAAAGATAAGGAAGACTTCTATAAACAAGTTATCCATGCTTTTGTTCAAAAGGAGTGGCGCATGGACTTCATTTATAAGTAAAGGTAAGACCATAATAACGTTTTTTTTAATTAAATGTGCTTTTTTGTGTGCTACAGTTTGTATGTGTAAAGTTAAAGTTAAGTTAAAGTAGCAATGATTGTCACACACACACTAGGTGTGGTGAAATGTGTCCTCTGCATTTGACCCATCCCCTTGTTCACCCCCTGGGAGGTGAGGGGAGCAGTGAGCAGCATCATTAGCTTACGTCATCATAAACTTACGTCATCATTAACTTACGTCATCATTAACTTACGTCATTATAGACTTACGTCATCATAGACTTACGTCATCATTAACTTATGTCATCATACACTTATGTCATCATAAACTTACGTCATCATTAACTTATGTCATCATTAACTTATGTCATCATTAAATTACGTCATCATTAACTTACATCATTATAGACATACATCATCATAGACTTACGTCATCATTAACTTATGTCATCATTAACTTACGTCATCATAAACTTCGTCATCATAGACTTACGTCATCATTAACTTACGTCATCATTAACTTACGTCATCATAAACTTATGTTATCATTTACTTACGTCATCATTAACTCACATCATCATTAACTTACATCATCATTAACCTACGTCATCATTAACTTACGTCATCAATAACTTAAGTCATCATTAACTTACGTCATCATTAAATTACGTCATCATTAACTTACGTCATTATAGATTTATGTCATCATAAACTTACATCATAATTAACTTATGTCATCATTAACTTATGTCATCATAAACTTGCATCATTAACTTACGTCATCATTAACTTATGTCATCATAAACTTACATCATCATTAACTTACGTCATCATTAACTTATGTCATCATAAACTTACATCATCATTAACTTACGTCATCATTAACTTATGTCATCATAAACTTACATCATCATTAACTTATGTCATCATTAACTTATGTCATCATTAAATTACGTCATCATTAACTTACATCATTATAGACATACATCATCATAGACTTACGTCATCATTAACTTATGTCATCATTAACTTACGTCAGCATAAACTTCGTCATCATAGACTTACGTCATCATTAACTTACGTCATCATTAACTTACGTCATCATAAACTTATGTTATCATTTACTTACGTCATCATTAACTCACGTCATCATTAACTTACATCATCATTAACCTACGTCATCATTAACTTACGTCATCAATAACTTAAGTCATCATTAACTTACGTCATCATTAACTTACGTCATCATTAACTTACGTCATCATTAACTTACGTCATTATAGACTTACGTCATCATAGACTTACGTCATCATTAACTTATGTCTTCATAAACTTGCATCATCATTAACTTACGTCATCATTAACTTATGTCATCATAAACTTACATCATCATTAACTTACGTCATCATTAACTTATGTCATCATAAACTTACATCATCATTAACTTACGTCATCATTAACTTATGTCATCATAAACTTACATCATCATTAACTTATGTCATCATTAACTTATGTCATCATTAAATTACGTCATCATTAACTTACATCATTATAGACTTACATCATCATAGACTTACGTCATCATTAACTTATGTCATCATTAACTTACGTCATCATAAACTTCGTCATCATAGACTTACGTTATCATTAACTTACGTCATCATTAACTTACGTCATCATTAAGTTACGTCATCATAAACTTATGTCATCATTTACTTACGTCATCACTAACTTACGTCATCATAAACTTATGTTATCATTTACTTACATCATCACTAACTTACGTCATCATAAACTTATGTTATCATTTACTTACGTCATCACTAACTTACGTCATCATCAACTTATGTTATCATTTACTTACGGCATCATTAACTCATGTCATCATTAACTTACATCATCAATAACTTATGTCATCATTAACTTACATCATCATTAACGTACATCATCATTAAATTACGTCATCATAAAATTACGTCATCATAAACTTACGTCACCATAGACTAACGTCATCATAGACTTACGTCATCATTAACTTACGTCATCAATGTCACTGGACTGCTGCCTCACCTGGTGACCTCCAACCTTTCGGCAGAAAGGGGGCGTCGCTGTGATGTCACCCCTCCAGGAGCGTAATGAGCAGGCTGGAGAGGACCTGAGAGGTGTCACAAGTCCTGAGAGGTGTCACAAGTCCTGAGAGGTGTCACAAGTCCTGTTCACAAGTCCTGCATGACGTCACAAGTCCTGCATGACGTCACAAGTCCTGTGTGGCGTCACAAGTCCTGCATGACGTCACAAGTCCTGTGTGGCGTCACAAGTCCTGTGTGACGTCACAAGTCCTGTGTGGTGTCACAAGTCCTGCATGACGTCACAAGTCCTGCTCGGCATCACAAGTCCTTCATGACGTCACAAGTCCTGCGTGACGTCACAAGTCCTGCGTGACGTCACACGTGGTGCGCGCTGACTCCAAAGTGTGTGACGCCTGCAAGGTGCGCGCAGGCAGCACCGGAAGCTGCGGCGTGAAGTCTCTGCTCTCCTCGCGTCGTGACGTGACGGACAGTCCGAGTGCGTGTTGTGTTGTGTTGTGTTGTGCTGAGGACGTGAAAGGACGTGAGAGGACGGCGGCCATCGTCATCCTCGCGAGGCGAGGCGCAGGCAGGATCAGAAAGTTGTTCCAGGGCGCGCAGGAGCCGCGGGAAAAAGGCGCGGGAAAGCAAAAGGCGCATGGCGGCGGTGCTGGCGAACAACAGCCGCGCGTCGGAGGCTGCTGGCGTGCACCTGAAGGGCAAAGTGAGGCGGAGACGCAGAAGGAGAAGCAAGAAAAAAGGTAAGAAAACAAACAACTTTTCTTGCGTCCACGCGGCTGACACGCGAAGGTCGCGCGCACCTTGGCGGCGCAGCGGAGCGCGTCTTTGTTGGCGGGAAAGTTGCGCTGAAAGAAGCTCCGATTCCATTTTATTTGCCTTTTATTCTCTCAATTATAATAATAATTATTATTATTATTATTATCATCGTTAATAATTGCATTTGTAAAAGGATTTTATTTCACTGAAAAATTAAACATCTCATAAAAAAAAGCACATTTTGATTTTGTGTATTTGATCTTTTTCTAAAAACAACTGACTTTCTAGTCCATGACTTAGTTGCAAATACTTCAATTTAATTTGGCTAATAAACATCATTACAATCCTAAATGAAATCACTTGCACGTCACTTCAATGATGTTTATTAAATATGTTATTAAATAGCTTATTAAATATCTTATAAAATATGTTGCTGTTGGATTTTTGATCGAAAACTACCAACGTCCTTTTAATTTACCATCTGTAGTAATTATAGAAAATAACTAACATTAATTAGTCACACTCTTTAAATTGAAGACATCATTTTACAACGTCAATATTTATATTTATTCAACGTGACATCAAACATAATTATATTAAAGTGACATAACACACATCTATATTAAAGTCGAAATGACACATTAGGGAGTTTCACATGATGCCTAAATAAAACATTATTTATGTGTAATCAAGGAGTTATTAGTGACTCCACACTTTATTTCATGTCATTAATATCAAATGAGAGCAGCTGCGCCTGAAAGGATTGCAGGTCACGCCGACAAAATATAGCAGCACAGCCGCTCTTTTATACGGACTTCTCTGCATAAATATATATATATATATATATATATATATATATATATATATATATATATATATATATATATATATATATATATATATATATATATATATATATAATAAAATAAAATATATATAGAATAAAATCCCCTGATGAGCAGGGAAACACGTGAAACAGGCTTGTAGGGATGATATAGCCTCTTTGTTTTTTGCCCGACCTATATTTTAGGTCGGGCAAATATATATATATATATATATATATATATATATATATATATATATATATATATATATATATATATATATATATATATATATATATATATATATATATTTATATATATATATATATATATATATATATATATATATGTTCCTGCTATTAAGTAATTTTAGTCAGCAAAACAAGTATTTATTATTAGTCACTGAAGTTGCACAATTTAAAAGAAATATTCCACTTGAGAGTGAATACACTCCAGCAGCACAGAAGAGGACTTAATATAATCATTATATTAAGTACAGAGGACTTAATATGAAGACTTAGAGTCCTTATATTAAGTCCAGTATTTAATAGGTTTCTGTATTTTGATGGTTAAAAGGAGAGACTAGCGAGTGGTCCTGGGAGTGTGTTGACGTTCTAGAATGCAACAGAACGTTCTAGAATGCAACAGAACGTTCTAGAATGCAACAGAACGTGTAACCAGCCTTCATAAACACTTAGCACATGTCGTCAAGCTCATTTCCATAACCTCTCGCTTTTTAATAGCCCAAATAATTGGAACAAGGAGACGATACATTAAAATGTAGCAAATGTATTTACATAATGGAAATGACAGAATTGGTTCCGGAACATTAAGCATTGCGCAGGATTCTCACACAATGGCTGACAGGCCTTCACGCCGCCTTTCTTCTTCTTCTTCTTCTTCTTCCATCGGCGCCGCTCATTCCTGCTGAGACCCGGGACACCGTTCAGGTCTGCTCCTTGTCCATGTCTGCTCCTTGTCCATGTCTGCTCCTTGTCCATGTCTGCTCTGTAGGCACCGGGACGCCGTTCAGGTCTGCTCCTTGTCCATGTCTGCTCTGTAGGCGCCGGCTCCTCACAAGGGAGACGCTGCCCAGAGAAATGTGGACAAAGCCTTTTTTTATTCAAGGTGGACACATCACACTACAATCATTATGTTCAATGTCTAACAACAACAATCATTATGTTCAATGTCTAACAACAACAATCATTATGTTCAATGTCTAACAACAACAATCATTATGTTCAATGTCTAACAACAACAATCATTATGTTCAATGTCTAACAACAACAATCATTATGTTCAATGTCTAACAACAACAATCATTATGTTCAATGTCTAACAACAACAATCATTATGTTCAATGTCTAACAACAACAATCATTATGTTGGGTGTCTAACAACAACAACAATCATTATGTTGGGTGTCTAACAACGACAATCATTATGTTGGGTGTCTAACAACAACAATCATTATGTTCAATGTCTAACAACAACAATCATTATGTTCAATGTCTAACAACAACAATCATTATGTTGGGTGTCTAACAACAACAACAATCATTATGTTGGGTGTCTAACAACGACAATCATTATGTTGGGTGTCTAACAACAACAATCATTATGTTCAATGTCTAACAACAACAATCATTATGTTGGGTGTCTAACAACAACAATCATTATGTTGGGTGTCTAACAACAACAACAATCATTATGTTGGGTGTCTAACAGCAACAACAATCATTATGTTGGGTGTCTAACAACAACAACAATCATTATGTTGGGTGTCTAACAACAACAACAATCATTATGTTGGGTGTCTAACAACAACAACAATCATTATGTTGGGTGTCTAACAACAACAACAATCATTATGTTGGGTGTCTAACAACAACAATCATTATGTTGGGTGTCTAACAACAACAACACTCATTATGTTGGGTGTCTAACAACAACAACAATCATTATGTTGGGTGTCTAACAACAACAACAATCATTATGTTGGGTGTCTAACAACAACAACAATCATTATGTTGGGTGTCTAACAACAACACTCATTATGTTGGGTGTCTAACAACAACAACAATCATTATGTTGGGTGTCTAACAACAACAACAATCATTATGTTGGGTGTCTAACAACAATCATTATGTTGGGTGTCTAACAACAACAATGTTGGGTGTCTAACAACAACAACAATCATTATGTTGGGTGTCTAACAACAACAATGTTGGGTGTCTAACAACAACAATCATTATGTTGGGTGTCTAACAACAACAATCATTATGTTGGGTGTCTAACAACAACAACAATGTTGGGTGTGTAACAACAACAATCATTATGTTGGGTGTCTAAGTGTGAACGGACAAAGTGATCTTAAAAGATTTATGCTTTTTTATTTGCTACACGTGAAAGTGTGTGAGAGCTGCAGCTTTTATTTCTCACTTTGTACAAAAGGCGCATCGCCGACGTCGTCGATGTCAAAGCGAGCGCCTGAGTCTTCCTTTACGCAAACTCAAAATGCTTTTTCATTCTGGGTGTCAGACAGGATTGATTGACAGCTGATTATTGATCCCAGACTGGACTTAACATGCAGGACAGTCTGGGAGTGTGTCAGCTGTGACTTCACCTTTTTTCTTCTGCGCCTTATGGAGCACATGTTGCTGTTTTTATCAAACAAAACGTACAGCGCAGAGATTTATAGTCCAACATTATTCTTTTACAAGCAGACTTATCACGCAGCTTATCACCCCCCGAGGGCCACGCCACACTAAATCAGCGTATCGTCAACCAGAGGCCAAGATGGCGAGGAGGAGGAAGAACAAGACAGGAGAATATCATTCATGTTGCAATTATTGTTTACACTCTGCCTGCCGGCCAGCTGCAGCACCGGGAGGAGGAGGAGAGGAGGGGAGGGGAGGGGAGGGGAGGGGAGGAGGGTCATTGCTCGCTCAGCCCGCACTCTCGTCCTCGCTCACGCTAGCTACCAGGCTACTTCACAAAGTCAAGTCCAGGCCTGTCTTTCCACAAGGACTAAAAACCACCTAGAATACGCAGGAAAAGGACTAAAAACCCCGTAGAATACGCAGGAAAAGGACTAAAAACCACGTAGAATACGCAGGAAAAAGACTAAAAACCATGTAGAATACGCAGGAAAAGGACTAAAAACCACATAGAATACGCAGGAAAAAGACTAAAAACCACGTAGAATACGCAGGAAAAGGACTAAAAACCACATAGAATACACAGGAAAATGACTAAAAACCACGTAGAATACGCAGGAAAAGGACTAAAAACCCCGTAGAATACGCAGGAAAAGGACTAAAAACCACGTAGAATACGCAGGAAAAAGACTAAAAACCACGTAGAATACGCAGGAAAAGGACTAAAAACCACATAGAATACACAGGAAAATGACTAAAAACCACATAGAATACGCAGGAAAAGGACTAAAAACCACGTAGATTACGCAGGAAAAGGACTAAAAACCCCGTAGAATACGCAGGAAAAGGACTAAAAACCACGTAGAATACGCAGGAAAAGGACTAAAAACCACATAGAATACGCAGGAAAAGGACTAAAAACCACATAGAATACGCAGGAAAAGGACTAAAAACCACGTAGAATACGCAGGAAAAGGACTAAAAACCACATAGAATACGCAGGAAAAGGACTAAAAACCACATAGAATACGCAGGAAAAGGACTAAAAACCACATAGAATACGCAGGAAAAGGACTAAAAACCACGTAGAATATGCAGGAAAAAGACTAAAAACCACATAGAATACGCAGGAAAAGGACTAAAAACCACATAGAATACGCAGTGAAAGATCCCGTGCAAACACACAAATGCAAAGAAATGGACGACACCAACATGACACACTCACTCCCTGCTCGCGTGGCAACAATGAATTCATGAAATGATTCCATTACTCAAAGTCTTGCATTTATATTCTGTTGCCTCCATTATGGAAATTGTGTAACTAACACAATTCAATCCAAAGAAGTTTACAGTAAATAAGACGCAGAAAGGAGCGTACATGAGAGCGGTGGTGCGTTCTTCCTCATACACAACCTGCCAAACACTCATGTTACAACATTGTTTATTTCAACTATTTTATTATAGTATTATAAAATGATATATTATAAAAGTGTGTTTCATCCAATTACTATACTCAAAAAATATAACAAAATAATCAATAGATTACTCAATTATTATAATCAATTTTCATTAAAAGTGTTTTATCCAATTACTGTACTTGAACAATCAAACAAAATAATCAATAGATTACTCAATTATTGTAATCAATTTTCATTAAAAGTGTTTTATCCAATTACTGTACTTGAACAATCAAACAAAATAATCAATAGATGACTCGATGATTGCAATAATTAATAACTGCTGCCTGCTCGAGCCCTCCAACTTCCTCCAAACATCACAAGACATTGAGAAACAATTCAAAATGTATTTATTTATATTGATATTATTTATTTTTATGTATTTATTTATATTAGGGCTGCCAAGTGAATATTTTTCATCAGATGAATCACACTGTAAAACTGTGATTAATCATGATTAATCACAAGTTATTAGCTTGCATAAATAACATTTGTTGAAGAAAATACCACAATATTTGTGTACTTATGCAATTTGCTAGTCAGAATGTTGTACACAGACTTGTTTTGATGATTTATTGATTTGTTTACAACTTGGTTCACATTTTCAAAGTCTTTGCAGTTTGCAATAATCTTGTAAACAAAGTACAGTTAATAATGGATAATGTAGTAAACACTCTCATAAACAACTTAACATAGTTAGTAGTTACTAATGAACAATGTAGTAAACACTCTCATAAACAACTTAACATAGTTAGTAGTTACTAATGAAGACGTGAATGTGAGTACATTATTTTATTTAACACTATCAAAAAAAGAACAAACGAAAGGTGCGCACAATGGCGGAGGTACAAAACACTTGGCGTCGTGGAGCTGCGACTGGCCGCACTTGGCGTCGTGGAGCTGCGACTGGCCGCACTTGGCGTCGTGGAGCTGCGACTGGCCGCACTTGGCGTCGTGGAGCTGCGACTGGCCGCACTTGGCGTCGTGGAGCTGCGACTGGCCGCACTTGGCGTCGTGGAGCTGCGACTGGCCGCACTTGGCGTCGTGGAGCTGCGACTGGCCGCACTTGGCGTCGTGGAGCTGCGACTGGCCGCACTTGGCGTCGTGGAGCTGCGACTGGCCGCACTTGGCGTCGTGGAGCTGCGACTGGCCGCACTTGGCGTCGTGGAGCTGCGACTGGCCGCACTTGGCGTCCTGGAGCTGCGACTGGCCGCACTTGGCGTCGTGGAGCTGCGACTGGCCGCACTTGACGTCGTGGAGCGGCGACTGGCCGCACTTGGCGTCCTGGAGCTGCGACTGGCCGCACTTGGCGTCGTGGAGCTGCGACTGGCCGCACTTGGCGTCGTGGAGCTGCGACTGGCCACACTTGGCGTCCTGGAGCTGCGACTGGCCGCACTTGGCGTCGTGGAGCTGCGACTGGCCGCACTTGGCGTCGTGGAGCGGCGACTGGCCGCACTTGGCGTCCTGGAGCTGCGACTGGCCGCACTTGGCGTCGTGGAGCTGCGACTGGCCGCACTTGGCGTCGTGGAGCTGCGACTGGCCGCACTTGGCGTCGTGGAGCTGCGACTGGCCGCACTTGGCGTCGTGGAGCTGCGACTGGCCGCACTTGGCGTCGTGGAGCTGCGACTGGCCGCACTTGGCGTCCTGGAGCTGCGACTGGCCGCACTTGGCGTCGTGGAGCTGCGACTGGCCGCACTTGGCGTCCTGGAGCTGCGACTGGCCGCACTTGGCGTCGTGGAGCTGCGACTGGCCGCACTTGGCGTCGTGGAGCTGCGACTGGCCGCACTTGGCGTCGTGGAGCTGCGACTGGCCGCACTTGGCGTCGTGGAGCTGCGACTGGCCGCACTTGGCGTCCTGGAGCTGCGACTGGCCGCACTTGGCGTCGTGGAGCTGCGACTGGCCGCACTTGGCGTCCTGGAGCTGCGACTGGCCGCACTTGGCGTCGTGGAGCTGCGACTGGCCGCACTTGGCGTCGTGGAGCTGCGACTGGCCGCACTTGGCGTCGTGGAGCTGCGACTGGCCGCACTTGGCTTCGTGGAGCTGCGACTGGCCGCACTTGGCGTCGTGGAGCTGCGACTGGCCGCACTTGGCTTCGTGGAGCTGCGACTGGCCGCACTTGGCGTCGTGGAGCTGCGACTGGCGCAACCATGATCTTTGTCATGGTTGTTGTCTTCTTCTTAGTCCAGGTGTTTTCACTGACCTAATTAGTCAGTGTACTTAGTTGTCTTTAATGATATTACATCTCGTCCTCCCACTTTTGTGGTCCTTCTGGTCATTAGCACATATTTTGCATATTAATGAAGACCGAGACTCAAAATGGATTGCACACCTTATTCTGCTCACTGAACAGACACTTTGCACATGTTTAGTAGGTCAGCTTTGCGTGTGCTATCAACTTCTGATGCTGATACTGCTACCAGCATGTGGCCATCTGACTGTATCAACTCAGTATTTAAATACTACCAAAAAAACTTTTTTTTTTTAAATCCATTTTTGAAAAGTGTAAATATTTTTGGAATCCGAATGAATAAGAATCGCAATTCAAATCTGATTTGATTTTTTTCAGCACCGCTGTGTTTGGCTTTGATATCAGTCCCTTGGTTTGGCTTTGATATCAGTCCCTTGGTTTGGCTTTGATATCAGTCCCTTGGTCTTGGATTTCAGGACTTTGTTTCCCAAGTTTGTAAACAATAAGAAAAATGATATAGTGATGATACAAAATATCCATCAGTCACTGTAGTATCTGTAACTCTACTTTGTATACATCCTGTTTCCTTTGTGCTCATCTTGGCTTCTGAGAGGGCCCCTGACTTGGAGGCGAGGACACAACCTTGTGTGGAGGACATGACCTTGTGTGGAGGACACGACCTTGTGTGGAGGACACGACTTTGTGTGGAGGACACAACCTTGTGTGGAGGACACGACCTTGTGTGGAGGACATGACCTTGTGTGGAGGACACAACCTTGTGTGGAGGACACAACCTTGTGTGGAGGACACAACCTTGTGTGGAGGACACAACCTTGTGTGGAGGACATGACCTTGTGTGGAGGACACAACCTTGTGTGGAGGACACAACCTTGTGTGGAGGAAAAAACCTTGTGTGGAGGACATGACCTTGTGTGGAGGACACGACTTTGTGTGGAGGACACGGCCTTGTGTGGAGGACACAACTTTGTGTGGAGGACACGACTTTGTGTGGAGGACATGACCTTGTGTGGAGGACACGACTGTGTGGAGGACATGACCTTGTGTGGAGGACACGACTTTGTGTGGAGGACATGACCTTGTGTGGAGGACACAACCTTGTGTGGAGGACATGACTTTGTGTGGAGGACACGACTTTGTGTGGAGGACATGACTTTGTGTGGAGGACACAACCTTGTGTGGAGGACATGACTTTCTGTGGAGGACACGACTTTGTGTGGAGGACATGACCTTGTGTGGAGGACATGACTTTGTGTGGAGGACACGACCTTGTGTGGAGGACATGACCTTGTGTGGAGGACATGACTTTGTGTGGAGGACACAACCTTGTGTGGAGGACATGACTTTGTGTGGAGGACACGACTTTGTGTGGAGGACATGACCTTGTGTGGAGGACATGACTTTGTGTGGAGGACATGACCTTGTGTGGAGGACAGGACTTTGTGTGGAGGACATGACCTTGTGTGGAAGACATGACTTTGTGTGGAGGACACAACCTTGTGTGGAGGACATGACCTTGTGTGGAGGACATGACCTTGTGTGGAGGACATGACTTTGTGTGGAGGACACGACCTTGTGTGGAGGACATGACCTTGTGTGGAGGACATGACTTTGTGTGGAGGACATGACCTTGTGTGGAGGACATGACCTTGTGTGGAGGACACAACTTTGTGTGGAGGACACGACCTTGTGTGGAGGACACAACCTTGTGTGGAGGACATGACTTTGTGTGGAGGACACAACTTTGTGTGGAGGACATGACCTTGTATGGAGGACATGACTTTGTGTGGAGGACATGACCTTGTGTGGAGGACATGACCTTGTGTGGAGGACATGACCTTGTGTGGAGGACATGACTTTGTGTGGAGGACACGACCTTGTGTGGAGGACATGACCTTGTGTGGAGGACATGACCTTGTGTGGAGGACACTACTTTGTGTGGAGGGTATGACCTTGTGTGGAGGACATGACCTTGTGTGCAGGACACAACTTTGTGTGGAGGACATGACCTTGTGTGGAGGACACAACCTTGTGTGGAGGACATGACCTTGTGTGGAATACACAACCTTGTGTGGAGGACATGACCTTGTGTGGAGGACATGACCTTGTGTGGAGGACACGACTTTGTGTGGAGGACACAACCTTGTGTGGAGGACATGACCTTGTGTGGAGGACACGACTTTGTGTGGAGGACATGACCTTGTGTGGAGGACACGACTTTGTGTGGAGGACATGACCTTGTGTGGAGGACACGACCTTGTGTGGAGGACATGACCTTGTGTGGAGGACATGACTTTGTGTGGAGGACATGACCTTGTGTGGAGGACATGACCTTGTGTGGAGGACATGACTTTGTGTGGAGGACATGACCTTGTGTGGAGGACATGACCTTGTGTGGAGGACATGACTTTGTGTAGAGGATATGACCTTGTGTGGAGGACATGACCTTGTGTGGAGGACATGACTTTGTGTGGAGGACATGACCTTGTGGGGAGGAAACGACTTTGTGTGGAGGACATGACCTTGTGTGGAGGACATGACCTTGTGTGGAGGACATGACCTTGTGTGGAGGGTATGACCTTGTGTGGAGGACACAATTTTGTGTGGAGGACACGACCTTGTGTGGAGGACATGACCTTGTGTGGAGGACACGACCTTGTGTGGAAGGCACGACCTTGTGTGGAGGACATGACTGTGTGGAGGACATGACCTTGTGTGGAGGACACGACTTTGTGTGGAGGACATGACCTTGTTTGGAGGACATGACCTTGTGTGGAGGACATGACTTTGTGTGGAGGACACAACCTTGTGTGGAGGACATGACTTTGTGTAGAGGACATTACTTTGTGTGGAGGACACGACCTTGTGTGGAGGACATGACTTTGTGTGGAGGAAACAACTTTGTGTGGAGGACATGACCTTGTGTGGAGGACACGACTTTGTGTAGAGGACATGACCTTGTGTGTAGGACACAACTTTGTGTGGAGGACACAACCTTGTGTGGAGAACACAACTTTGTGTGGAGGACACGATTTTGTGTGGAGGACACAACCTTGTGTGGAGGGTATGACCTTGTGTGGAGGACACAATTTTGTGTGGAGGACACGACCTTGTGTGGAGGACATGACATTGTGTGGAGGACACAACTTTGTGTGGAGGACATGACCTTGTGTGGAGGACACGACTTTGTGTGGAGGACACGACCTTGTGTGGAGGGCACGACCTTGTGTGGAGGACACGACTTTGTGTGGAGGACACGACCTTGTGTGGAGGGTATGACCTTGTGTGGAGGACATGACCTTGTGTGCAGGACACAACTTTGTGTGGAGGACACGACTTTATGTGGAGGACATGACCTTGTGTGGAGGACATGACTTTGTGAGGAGGACATGACCTTGTGTGGAGGACACAACTTTGTGTGGAGGACACAACCTTGTGTGGAGGACACAACTTTGTGTGGAGGACACAACTTTTTGTGGAGGACACAACTTTTTGTGGAGGACACAACCTTGTGTGGAGGACATGACCTTGTGTGGAGGACACGACTTTGTGTGGAGGACATGACCTTGTGTGGAGGACACAACTTTGTGTGGAGGACACAACTTTTTGTGGAGGACACAACTTTGTGTGGAGGACATGACCTTGTGTGGAGGACACGACTTTGTGTGGAGGACATGACCTTGTGTGGAGGGCACGACCTTGTGTGGAGGACACGACTTTGTGTGGAGGACACGACCTTGTGTGGAGGGTACGACCTTGTGTGGAGGACACGACTTTGTGTGGAGGACACGACCTTGTGTGGAGGGTATGACCTTGTGTGGAGGACATGACCTTGTGTGCAGGACACAACTTTGTGTGGAGGACACGACTTTATGTGGAGGACATGACCTTGTGTGGAGGACATGACCTTGTGTGGAGGACACAACTTTGTGTGGAGGACACAACCTTGTGTGGAGGACATGACCTTGTGTGGAGGACACAACTTTGTGTGGAGGACACAACCTTGTGTGGAGGACATGACCTTGTGTGGAAGACACAACTTTTTGTGGAGGACACAACTTTTTGTGGAGGACACAACTTTGTGTGGAGGACATGACCTTGTGTGGAGGACACAACTTTGTGTGGAGGACACGACTTTGTGTGGAGGACACGACCTTGTGTGGAGGACATGACCTTGTGTGGAGGACACGATCTTGTGTGGAGGACGCTGGCAGATTTGTGAGACACAGCTAGAACGTGTCATAATGATGGTATCACAATGTCTACCTTTGGCCAAGTTGATATCATTCATATCGTATATCACAGCCTAATTTTCCATCCGCCTTCTTTTCGCACATTTGTCATGTGATCCAAGCCATTCCTCTTTGAAAATGGTGAGCTCCTCCATGACACGATCATGACCATGTTTTGCTTTTCCAAAAAATCCCATATTTTCTGGGGCATTTTTGTCCATTTGAAATTAATTTAAATTTGCCACATTTTTCGAGCGATTCAAACCGTTCCAAAGTTAAAATGTTCCTTATTAATATTAATCAATTGCTAACATGCTAGCTTTTTTGTTGTTGCTATTTTTGCATATGTAAACCTCAAGAGTTTGATATTTTAGTGATGTTAGCATGCTGACATAAGCATGCTAGCATTTTAGCTCATTTTACCTGAGTTCGATATATATACTTTGTTTACTTTTTCTTTGTTTACTTTTCTACACATTCTCACTGTTGAGTCACGGTTTTCTGTTACCTGACGCTATGTGGCTAGCGTGCTAACTGTTAGCCTTTCAGTTTGGCTTTTCAGCACAACACAATTTCTACTGGAATTGAAAAAGGTCGTAGTCGTGAGTTCCGTTTTTGTATCGGCCGCAACCACAGGAAGTGTTTGAAGTCCTGTTTGAACATTGTTAGCTCGTTAATTCCTGTTTGAACATCGTTAGCTCGTTAATTCAACGTTTCACATTTCATCTCTCATTTCCGCCCTGAAACTCTTTTGTCACATGTGTTTATTTGTTTGTGCTGATAAAGAAGTGCAGACTGGCAGCATGTTAGGTTAATGAAGGTCAGCTTGTTTAGAAGCACGGCCATGAAGCGGGCCGGTAGTACAACTGCAGACGAGGACACGCCGTCCTCCAAGTGACGGAGCGTTTAGCTGAGGGGAGACAAAATGCTTACTGTGGTCTCTGGAGGACAGATGATTAAATGACCAAGGAGAAGAAATAGCCAAAGACATTAACATAATTAGTCATTATCTTGTAATAGTCCCTCTTGGCTTTTACGGCGCACAAATGTAACTTTTAGGGAAGAAGCTTCCAGCAAACAGGTTGCAAGAAGAATGAGTCACAGTTACAACAGGCAGAAGGTGACACTTGCGTTAATTAGTCTGTTGTTTGATGAGATAAGGGTATTACTCACATGCCTTGTTGCTATGGCGACGATACATGGCCATGAAACTGAAGGAATTGTGTCACACTTCATCGCTTGATTCGAAAACATTTAGCACTTCTGGCTCGGGAGAAACGGACTGGAGCCACAAATATGTCCACCCTAGTGATTCTCTTCATGCGTGTGACAAGAGATGATCTTTGCCTTACACTGTCTCTTGTGTGTCTGCGCTTACAGTGTGTGTTGTCCTACACACACTGCATTGTTGTCTCTTGTGTGTCTGCGCTTACGGTGTGTGTTGTCCTACACACACTGCATTGTTGTCTCTTGTGTGTCTGCGCTTACAGTGTGTGTTGTCCTACACACACTGCATTGTTGTCTCTTGTGTGTCTGCGCTTACAGTGTGTGTTGTCCTACTCACACTGCATTGTTGTCTCTTGTGTGTCTGCGCTTACAGTGTGTGTTGTCCTACACACACTGCATTGTTGTCTCTTGTGTGTCTGCGCTTACAGTGTGTGTTGTCCTACACACACTGCATTGTTGTCTCTTGTGTGTCTGCGCTTACAGTGTGTGTTGTCCTACACACACTGCATTGTTGTCTCTTGTGTGTCTGCGCTT
This sequence comes from Entelurus aequoreus, assembly GCF_033978785.1. Lineage (NCBI taxonomy): Eukaryota > Metazoa > Chordata > Actinopteri > Syngnathiformes > Syngnathidae > Entelurus > Entelurus aequoreus. The sequence goes on from NC_084745.1 coordinate 5,308,223, forward strand.
ACAGTGTGTGTTGTCCTACTCACACTGCATTGTTGTCTCTTGTGTGTCTGCGCTTACAGTGTGTGTTGTCCTACACACACTGCATTGTTGTCTCTTGTGTGTCTGCGCTTACAGTGTGTGTTGTCCTACACACACTGCATTGTTGTCTCTTGTGTGTCTGCGCTTACAGTGTGTGTTGTCCTACTCACACTGCATTGTTGTCTCTTGTGTGTCTGCGCTTACAGTGTGTGTTGTCCTACACACACTGCATTGTTGTCTCTTGTGTGTCTGCGCTTACAGTGTGTGTTGTCCTACACACACTGCATTGTTGTCTCTTGTGTGTCTGCGCTTACAGTGTGTGTTGTCCTACTCACACTGCATTGTTGTCTCTTGTGTGTCTGCGCTTACAGTGTGTGTTGTCCTACTCACACTGCATTGTTGTCTCTTGTGTGTCTGCGCTTACAGTGTGTGTTGTCCTACTCACACTGCATTGTTGTCTCTTGTGTGTCTGCGCTTACAGTGTGTGTTGTCCTACACACACTGCATTGTTGTCTCTTGTGTGTCTGCGCTTACAGTGTGTGTTGTCCTACACACACTGCATTGTTGTCTCTTGTGTGTCTGCGCTTACAGTGTGTGTTGTCCTACTCACACTGCATTGTTGTCTATTGTGTGTCTGCGCTTACAGTGTGTGTTGTCCTACACACACTGCATTGTTGTCAGAAATAGTCGTGTCAAAGTACCTGCTCTTTGAACTACACTTCAACCGTCCATTTGCTACTGCTTGTCCCTCTCGGGTTCGCGGGGAGCTAATCCCAGCTACACCCTGGACAAGGAAGGCGGGGTAGACCCTGGACAAGGAAGGTGGTTTTGTGTAATAGCCTTTAGCAAATTACTACTGTATATAGATGGTGTTACAGTAACTGGAGGGTTTCAGGTTCTAATCCACCATCTGAGTCACTGCTCATGGGCGCCCCCTGGCCTCCTATACTGATTACAGTAAATATAAGTGACTGTTTGGTGGTGGTCGGACTTGGCGTCCATGTTTTGGTCGGTCCACCCCAAAGCAGCTGAAGATGTAAACGACTCCCGCCAATGAATAATGGCCACTTCCTGTCCAGGGAATAATGGCCACTTCCTGTCCAGTGAATAATGGCCACTTCCCGTCCAGTGAATAATGGCCACTTCCCGTCCAGTGAATAATGGCCACTTCCTGTCCAGTGAATAATGGCCACTTCCTGTCCAGTGAATAATGGCCACTTCCCGTCCAGTGAATAATGGCCACTTCCTGTCCAGTGAATAATGGCCACTTCCCGTCCAGTGAATAATGGCCACTTCCTGTCCAGTGAATAATGGCCACTTCCCGTCCAGTGAATAATGGCCACTTCCTGTCCAGTGAATAATGGCCACTTCCCGTCCAGTGAATAATGGCCACTTCCCGTCCAGTGAATAATGGCCACTTCGTGTCCAGTGAATAATGGCCACTTCCTGTCCAGTGAATAATGGCCACTTCCCGTCCAGTGAATAATGGCCACTTCCTGTCCAGTGAATAATGGCCACTTCCCGTCCAGTGAATAATGGCCACTTCCCGTCCAGTGAATAATGGCCACTTCGTGTCCAGTGAATAATGGCCACTTCCTGTCCAGTGAATAATGGCCACTTCCCGTCCAGTGAATAATGGCCACTTCCTGTCCAGTGAATAATGGCCACTTCCTGTCCAGTGAATAATGGCCACTTCCTGTCCAGTGAATAATGGCCACTTCCTGTCCAGTGAATAATGGCCACTTCCCGTCCAGTGAATAATGGCCACTTCCTGTCCAGTCAATAATGGCCACTTCCTGTCCAGTGAATAATGGCCACTTCCTGTCCAGTGAATAATGGCCACTTCCTGTCCAGTGAATAATGGCCACTTCCCGTCCAGTGAATAATGGCCACTTCCTGTCCAGTGAATAATGGCCACTTCCTGTCCAGTGAATAATGGCCACTTCCTGTCCAGTGAATAATGGCCACTTCCCATCCAGTGAATAATGGCCACTTCCTGTCCAGTGAATAATGGCCACTTCCCATCCAGTGAATAATGGCCACTTCCCGTCCAGTGAATAATGGCCACTTCCCGTCCAGTGAATAATGGCCACTTCCCGTCCAGTGAATAATGGCCACTTCCCGTCCAGTGAATAATGGCCACTTCCTGTCCAATCCAATCCAATCCAATCCACTTTATTTATATAGCACATTTACACAACAAGAATGTTTCCAAAGTGCTGCACAGCCATATTAAAAACAATATTAAAAACAATATTAAAAACTATATTAAAAACAATATTAAAAACAATATTATGCTACACCAATGACTGAATAAAAACAAAGAATAAATGAATAGAAAACCAATACAGAGACAATATAAAAAATAAATATGATTAAAAACGATTTTAAAGGGTGAAACCAATTAAAACAGTAAAATAGACATCAAAATTTATAACCCTAACCCTAACCACACAGGACAACAGAGGACAGAAGACCACACAACTCACGTAGTGTTAAAAGCCAAAGAATAAAAGTGGGTCTTTAGACGAGACTTAAAACACTCCACTGTGGGAGCAGTTTGAACATGGAGGGGCAGAGTGTTCCAGAGTTTAGGGCCGACCACAGAGAAGGCCCTGTCTCCCCTGGTTTTAAGTCTCGTCCTGGGCACCACGAGCTGGAGCTGGCTCTCGGACCTCAGAGCGCGCGCAGGAGTGTAAATTTGGATGAGGTCCGAGATATACTGAGGTGCCAGTCCATGTAAAGCTTTAAAAACAAACAGCAAGGATTTAAAATCAATGTCCAGTGAATAATGGCCACTTCCCATCCAGTGAATAATGGCCACTTCCCGTCCAGTGAATAATGGCCACTTCCCGTCCAGTGAATAATGGCCACTTCCCGTCCAGTGAATAATGGCCACTTCCTGTCCAGTGAATAATGGCCACTTCCCGTCCAGTGAATAATGGCCACTTCGTGTCCAGTGAATAATGGCCACTTCCCGTCCAGTGAATAATGGCCACTTCCTGTCCAGTGAATAATGGCCACTTCCCGTCCAGTGAATAATGGCCACTTCCCGTCCAGTGAATAATGGCCACTTCCTGTCCAGTGAATAATGGCCACTTCCCGTCCAGTGAATAATGGCCACTTCCTGTCCAATGAATAATGGCCACTTCCCGTCCAGTGAATAATGGCCACTTCCCGTCCAGTGAATAATGGCCACTTCCTGTCCAATGAATAATGGCCACTTCCCGTCCAGTGAATAATGGCCACTTCCCGTCCAGTGAATAATGGCCACTTCCCGTCCAGTGAATAATGGCCACTTCCTGTCCAGTGAATAATGGCCACTTCCTGTCCAGTGAATAATGGCCACTTCCTGTCCAGTGAATAATGGCCACTTCCCGTCCAGTGAATAATGGCCACTTCCCGTCCAGTGAATGATGGCCACTTCCCGTCCAGTGAATAATGGCCACTTCCTGTCCAGTGAATAATGGCCACTTCCCGTCCAGTGAATAATGGCCACTTCCCGTCCAGTGAATAATGGCCACTTCCCGTCCAGTGAATAATGGCCACTTCCCGTCCAGTGAATAATGGCCACTTCCCGTCCAGTGAATAATGGCCACTTCCTGTCCAGTGAATAATGGCCACTTCCCGTCCAGTGAATAATGGCCACTTCCCGTCCAGTGAATAATGGCCACTTCGTGTCCAGTGAATAATGGCCACTTCCCGTCCAGTGAATAATGGCCACTTCCCGTCCAGTGAATAATGGCCACTTCCCGTCCAGTGAATAATGGCCACTTCCTGTCCAGTGAATAATGGCCACTTCCCTTCCAGTGAATAATGGCCACTTCCTGTCCAGTGAATAATGGCCACTTCCTGTCCAGTGAATAATGGCCACTTCCTGTCCAGTGAATAATGGCCACTTCCTGTCCAGTGAATAATGGCCACTTCCTGTCCAGTCAATAATGGCCACTTCCTGTCCAGTGAATAATGGCCACTTCCTGTCCAGTGAATAATGGCCACTTCCTGTCCAGTGAATAATGGCCACTTCCTGTCCAGTGAATAATGGCCACTTCCCATCCAGTGAATAATGGCCACTTCCTGTCCAGTGAATAATGGCCACTTCCTGTCCAGTGTCTCCAAAGGTGCTTGCACATCTGATCAGTTTTTCCAGCCTGAGCATGCGAAGACCCCTTTAGTATTTTCTCTTTTTGTTATCATCATCCATTTTCTACCGCTTGTTATTAAGATTCTAAAGATGAGTTACCTTGCCATAAATGTGCAATTGGGAATACTCACCCATTTGTGCTTTTGATCTCCAAAAATGGGCATTTTTATGGTAGAAAACTAATCTCCTTCGCATTAAATTGATCAGGATTGACAACAAAAAAAAACTGATGTAATTGTAGAAAAAAACTACAGAACTGTGACGAGCTTAAGGAACAGGAAAGGTTATTATCGTAATATCTCCCCATCTTTAGTGGTGAGTACCAAGGCATTGTCCACCTTCAAATGTGTTGAAGAAATGTTTGGTGTATTTGAGGACTTGGATTGAGCGTGGTGACGACTAAATGTTTGGTGTATTTGAGGACTTGGATTGAGCGTGGTGACGACTAAATGTTTGGTGTATTTGAGGACTTGGATTGAACGTGGTGACGACTAAATGTTTGGTGTATTTGAGGACTTGGATTGAGCGTGGTGACCACTAAATGTTTGGTGTATTTGAGGACTTGGATTGAGCGTGGTGACGACTAAATGTTTGGTGTATTTGAGGACTTGGATTGAGCGTGGTGACGACTAAATGTTTGGTGTATTTGAGGACTTGGATTGAGCGTGCTGACGACTAAATGTTTGGTGTATTTGAGGACTTGGATTGAACGTGGTGACGACTAAATGTTTGGTGTATTTGAGGACTTGGATTGAGCGTGGTGACGACTAAATGTTTGGTGTATTTGAGGACTTGGATTGAACGTGGTGACCACTAAATGTTTGGTGTATTTGAGGACTTGGATTGAGCGTGGTGACGACTAAATGTTTGGTGTATTTGAGGACTTGGATTGAGCGTGGTGACGACTAAATGTTTGGTGTATTTGAGGACTTGGATTGAGCGTGGTGACGACTAAATGTTTGGTGTATTTGAGGACTTGGATTGAGCGTGGTGACGACTAAATGTTTGGTGTATTTGAGGACTTGGATTGAACGTGGTGACGACTAAATGTTTGGTGTATTTGAGGACTTGGATTGAGCGTGGTGACGACTAAATGTTTGGTGTATTTGAGGACTTGGATTGAGCGTGGTGACGACTATATGTTTGGTGTATTTGAGGACTTGGATTGAGCGTGGTGACGACTATATGTTTGGTGTATTTGAGGACTTGGATTGAACGTGGTGACGACTAAATGTTTGGTGTATTTGAGGACTTGGATTGAACGTGGTGACGACTAAATGTTTGGTGTATTTGAGGACTTGGATTGAACGTGGTGACGACTAAATGTTTGGTGTATTTGAGGACTTGGATTGAGCGTGGTGACGACTAAATGTTTGGTGTATTTGAGGACTTGGATTGAACGTGGTGACGACTAAATGTTTGGTGTATTTGAGGACTTGGATTGAGCGTGGTGACCACTAAATGTTTGGTGTATTTGAGGACTTGGATTGAACGTGGTGACGACTAAATGTTTGGTGTATTTGAGGACTTGGATTGAACGTGGTGACGACTAAATGTTTGGTGTATTTGAGGACTTGGATTGAGCGTGGTGACCACTAAATGTTTGGTGTATTTGAGGACTTGGATTGAGCGTGGTGACGACTAAATGTTTGGTGTATTTGAGGACTTGGATTGAGCGTGGTGACCACTAAATGTTTGGTGTATTTGAGGACTTGGATTGAGCGTGGTGACCACTAAATGTTTGGTGTATTTGAGGACTTGGATTGAACGTGGTGACGACTAAATGTTTGGTGTATTTGAGGACTTGGATTGAGCGTGGTGACCACTAAATGTTTGGTGTATTTGAGGACTTGGATTGAGCGTGGTGACGACTAAAGAGATGGCTTATTGGAGCGGAGTCTAATCAAAGAGTCTTCTGTTGCAAAAGGTGATCCAAAGTCAGCCTCCAGCTAGTCGAAGCAGAGCCAGCTGGTGTGGCCTACAGACCACCTGGACCACCTGCAGACCAGACTTGATTGAGAATGTTTACATTTGAACTAATACTAGGACGAGGGGCGTCACTAGCTTTTAAGGACAGGGGGGGGGGGGGGGGGGGGGGGCTTAGCCCCCAGGAGATGCACAGGATGCAAGCGAACGTAGCGCACAAGCACAAAACTATATATATATATATATATATATATATATATATATATATATATATACATATTTAGTCTTTCATACATACATACATATATATATATATATATATATATATATATATATATATATATATATATATATATATATATATATATATATATATATATATATATATATATATATATATATATATATATGTGAAAGACTTAAAGGTATACTAGAAGATGTTGTGGATCATGTTGACTATTGGTCCTCCTAATTGTCAATCATTCTGGTGATGTTACGTAAGGACATATATATTTATATATATATATATATATATATATATATATATATATATATATATATATATATATATATATATATATATATATATATATATATATATATAAAATAAAACAAATGGCTTATCAATAAGCCATTTTTTATTTATTTATTTATTACAATGCCAAAATAGGCCTAACAACGCCAATGGTTGTAATTCTGTAGCACTTTGAGATTTGGAATCAAATGTAAAGTAGATTACAAATGCAATCTATTATATATATATATATATATATATATATATATATATATATATATATATATATATATATATATATATATATATATATATATATATATATATATATATATATATATATATATATATATATATATATGTCCTTACGTAACATCACCAGAATGATTGACACTTAGGAGGACCAATAGCCAACATGATTCACCCAGAAATAAATAAAACAAATGGCTAATCGATAAGCCATTTTAAGATTTTTAAAAAATATTTATTTATATGTATCATTATTCTCCTACTCACCTTTCCAGTAGAGGCCTCTGCTCTCTCACTTTCTGTGCTCCTCTGCCCTGACTCCTACAGGTCAATAGGGGTTGTGGAGTGATTCTTATTATTATCTACTGATGATAGTCATACGTGAATGAGCTCAGCTCCTGTTCTCCTCCATGTATAAAGTGAGAAACACAGCTGATGCTTCAGAAGGAAGTGACCCCAGAGATAGAAAATGGTATAAAAGAGTGCACATTTAACTTTATAAATAATCAGAACCTTCATGATGCATTTCAGGCTAACTAGCTAACTAAGTAGTAGCATTGTTTTAGAGCGGGAATGTAACTTTTGCCTGCAAAACAACAAATATACGACGTGTACAGAGGTTGTCTATAGTGTGCTAGACAGGTTTTTATTTGTCAAACACAGACCTGGTGTAAAGTGGAGCTCATACATTTTACTACAAGCAGTGATGAATACTTACTTTCTTGAAAAAGTTTCTTATGTCCATTTTGCATCCGTTCACGTTGTTGTTCTGCAGTGCTGTGTGCTTCAAAGCTGCACACCTGCAGGACCGCAAGCAAGGTCGCAGAGAAAATGTGGACTGGATTTTGAGTGATGTGGGCATTTTCTATATGAACAAGTGGAATGGATTGGATCGCGACGCACTAAAGAGGCTCTCTACCTTACGCTATGAAGTGAGGGGAAACTGAGTGAATAATGACAGCTTTTATGATTATTTATTTAAACTCATATTCAGGCCACTTTATTATGGATATGTCGGCATGTATTAGGGGGACTAGAGCCCCCCTAAAATAGGCCTAAAAACGCCAATGACTAGGACCAAATTGGTGCTGGTGCTAAAACATTGCCCAAAATAGTGGGAAATATGACATATTTGTGTAAAAAACAATGAATGTACATTGCTTGTCTGCACCCAGAAGAGGAACTATTGAGGAAGGCCTAAAACTACCTCTGAGTGTTTCTAAAACTACCTCTGAGTGTTTCTAAAACTACATCTGAGTGTTTCTAAAACTACTTCTGAGTCTTTCTAAAACTACCTCTGAGTGTTTCTAAAACTACCTCTGAGTGTTTCTAAAACTACATCTGAGTGTTTCTAAAACTACTTCTGAGTCTTTCTAAAACTACCTCTGAGTGTTTCTAAAACTACCTCTGAGTGTTTCTAAAACTACATCTGAGTGTTTCTAAAACTACTTCTGAGTCTTTCTAAAACTACCTCTGAGTGTTTCTAAAACTACCTCTGAGTGTTTCTAAAACTACATCTGAGTGTTTCTAAAACTACCTCTGAGTGTTTCTAAAACTACATCTGAGTGTTTCTAAAACTACCTCTAAATGTTTCTAAAACTACCTCTGAGTGTTTCTAAAACTACCTCTAAATGTTTCTAAAACTACCTCTGAGTGTTTCTAAAACTACCTCTAAATGTTTCTAAAACTACATCTGAGTGTTTCTAAAACTACCTCTGAGTGTTTCTAAAACTACCTCTGAGTGTTTCTAAAACTACCTCTGAGTGTTTCTAAGACTACATCTGAGTGTTTCTAAAACTACCTCTAAATGTTTCTAAAACTACCTCTGAGTGTTTCTAAAACTACCTCTAAATGTTTCTAAAACTACCTCTGAGTGTTTCTAAAACTACCTCTAAATGTTTCTAAAACTACATCTGAGTGGTTCTAAAACTACCTCTGAGTGTTTCTAAAACTATATCTGAGTGTTTCTAAAACTACCTCTGAGTGTTTCTAAAACTACCTCTAAATGTTTCTAAAACTACCTCTGAGTGTTTCTAAAACTACCTCTAAATGTTTCTAAAACTACATCTGAGTGGTTCTAAAACTACCTCTGAGTGTTTCTAAAACTACATCTGAGTGTTTCTAAAACTACATCTGAGTGTTTCTAAAACTACCTCTGAGTGTTTCTAAAACTACCTCTGAGTGTTTCTAAAACTACACCTGAGTGTTTCTAAAACTACCTCTGAGTGTTTCTAAAACTACCTCTGAGTGTTTCTAAAACTACCTCTGAGTGTTTCTAAAACTACTTCTGAGTGTTTCTAAAACTACCTCTGAGTGTTTCTAAAACTACCTCTGAGTGTTTCTAAAACTACCTCTGAGTGTTTCTAAAACTACCTCTGAGTGTTTCTAAAACTACCTCTGAGTGTTTCTAAAACTACACCTGAGTGTTTCTAAAACTACCTCTGAGTGTTTCTAAAACTACCTCTGAGTGTTTCTAAAACTACCTCTGAGTGTTTCTAAAACTACATCTGAGTGTTTCTAAAACTACCTCTAAATGTTTCTAAAACTACCTCTGAGTGTTTCTAAAACTACCTCTAAATGTTTCTAAAACTACCTCTGAGTGTTTCTAAAACTACCTCTAAATGTTTCTAAAACTACATCTGAGTGGTTCTAAAACTACCTCTGAGTGTTTCTAAAACTACCTCTGAGTGTTTCTAAAACTACCTCTGAGTGTTTCTAAAACTACCTCTGGTGTTTCTAAAACTACCTCTGAGTGTTTCTAAAACTACCTCTGAGTGTTTCTAAAACTACCTCTGGTGTTTCTAAAACTACCTCTGAGTGTTTCTAAAACTACCTCTGAGTGTTTCTAAAACTACATCTGAGTGTTTCTAAAGCTACCTCTGAGTGTTTCTAAAACTACATCTGAGTGTTTCTAAAACTACCTCTGAGTCTTTCTAAAACTACCTCTGAGTGTTTCTAAAACTACCTCTGAGTGTTTCTAAAACTACCTCTGAGTGTTTCTAAAACTACTTCTGAGTGTTTCTAAAACTACCTCTGAGTGTTTCTAAAACTACCTCTGAGTGTTTCTAAAACTACCTCTGAGTGTTTCTAAAACTACCTCTGAGTGTTTCTAAAACTACCTCTGAGTGTTTCTAAAACTACACCTGAGTGTTTCTAAAACTACCTCTGAGTGTTTCTAAAACTACCTCTGAGTGTTTCTAAAACTACCTCTGAGTGTTTCTAAAACTACATCTGAGTGTTTCTAAAACTACCTCTAAATGTTTCTAAAACTACCTCTGAGTGTTTCTAAAACTACCTCTAAATGTTTCTAAAACTACCTCTGAGTGTTTCTAAAACTACCTCTAAATGTTTCTAAAACTACATCTGAGTGGTTCTAAAACTACCTCTGAGTGTTTCTAAAACTACCTCTGAGTGTTTCTAAAACTACCTCTGAGTGTTTCTAAAACTACCTCTGGTGTTTCTAAAACTACCTCTGAGTGTTTCTAAAACTACCTCTGAGTGTTTCTAAAACTACCTCTGGTGTTTCTAAAACTACCTCTGAGTGTTTCTAAAACTACCTCTGAGTGTTTCTAAAACTACATCTGAGTGTTTCTAAAGCTACCTCTGAGTGTTTCTAAAACTACATCTGAGTGTTTCTAAAACTACCTCTGAGTCTTTCTAAAACTACCTCTAAATGTTTCTAAAACTACCTCTGAGTCTTTCTAAAACTACCTCTAAATGTTTCTAAAACTACCTCTGAGTCTTTCTAAAACTACCTCTAAATGTTTCTAAAACTACATCTGAGTGTTTCTAAAACTACATCTGAGTGTTTCTAAAGCTACCTCTGAGTGTTTCTAAAACTACCTCTGAGTGTTTCTAAAACTACCTCTGAGTGTTTCTAAAACTACATCTGAGTGTTTGTATGTGGGGAAAAAAGTTGTTGATTCCATTTTTGGACCTGACAAAGCCAATATGTTTCATTGATATAGTGGCACGTATAGAGCCTCTGAAATGGTGCAGAGTCAGCAACGTTGCTAATGATACAACCTCAGTCTCCTACCAAGGACCAATAAAATGCTTTTTTACTGCATTTGTTATCTCTTTAATGTACAATCAATTCCAGCTACCCTGGGGCTCTGCCAGTCCTGCATTTAGCTGGCACAACATTTAGGATCCTAATTAGCTGGAACTGTACCGGAGGATCCTTTCAAGGCCTTCAGTTTCATCCTCACCTTCTCCGTCTTGCATTTTCTCCTCCGTCACACATGTTGCTCTTTGTGCCACAGCTTGTGTTTCCTCAGCAGGATGACACCTTGGCACACTTCTGAAGGGAAGGTGTTGGATGGTGAACACGGGCAGTGATGTCATGACCCAGTCACATGACCTCTCACAATGTTGATCAGCAGTGATGTCATGTCCCAGTCACATGACCTCTCACAATGTTGATCA
>NC_084745.1:5324501-5359501 GCF_033978785.1 Entelurus aequoreus
TTAGAATACATCATGTAACGACTCTTTGTTAGAATACATCATGCATCATGTAACGACTCTTTGTTAGAATACATCATGTAACGACTCTTTGTTAGAATACATCATGTAACGACTCTTTGTTAGAATACATCATGCATCATGTAACGACTCTTTGTTAGAATACATCATGTAACGACTCTTTGTTAGAATACATCATGCATCATGTAACGACTCTTTGTTAGAATACATCATGTAACGACTCTTTGTTAGAATGCATCATGTAACGACTCTTTGTTAGAATACATCATGTAACGACTCTTTGTTAGAATACATCATGTAACGACTCTTTGTTAGAATACATCATGCATCATGTAACGACTCTTTGTTAGAATACATCATGTAACGACTCTTTGTTAGAATACATCATGCATCATGTAACGACTCTTTGTTAGAATACATCATGTAACGACTCTTTGTTAGAATACATCATGTAACGACTCTTTGTTAGAATACATCATGCATCATGTAACGACTCTTTGTTAGAATACATCATGTAACGACTCTTTGTTAGAATACATCATGTAACGACTCTTTGTTAGAATACATCATGTAACGACTCTTTGTTAGAATGCATCATGTAAGGACTCTTTGTTAGAATACATCATGTAACGACTCTTTGTTAGAATACATCATGTAACGACTCTTTGTTAGAATACATCATGCATCATGTAACGACTCTTTGTTAGACTAACCTTAATGAACCCCGTGGGTGGAATAAGAACGTTACAGCTGCAGATCATAATAATGTAAATGTGGAAGAAGAACTGTTGGGTGGGTCCAACTAAACGAGCCCACTACCCGTCCTAACATTGATTACACATGACTTCATTACCTTATTTCTCACATATTCTCTATTTATTTGTTCTTTCCTGGCAGCTTTTTCACATTATTTGTTATTCCTGAATAAGCTGACTAATAAGTGAGAAGTACAACATGAGGGCTGCAGTATTTAGAATAGAGGCTAAATATAGTTGCTACGTCACTTTGTCTTCCTATTTTATTTATGGGGAAATGCCATCTTTTCATTGGTTGGGAAATAACCACATTTCAATGTCAAATCAACGCCAGAAGCCAACATTGATTAAACGTGGTTAAAGAGCATGTTGTTTCAACGTTATGTTTGACTTGCTGAAGGTCAGGACCTAATTCAACAAGTTGTCAAGCTTGTTTCAATGTCTGGTGCCTGCTGGGATGTCACTCTGTTCATATTTTTCATTCATCCCTATTGGTCTATTGTATTTATACCAAAATGTGTATTTTGGTTATTCATTTGTCTGGTCAACCTGAAGCGGTCTTAACACAAAACTGGGTCAGTTCCACTTCCTTGAAATATTCCAAATGAAGAATGGCTCCTGCCACATTTAGGAAGCATCTTTGGATTGATTGATTGATTGAGACTTTTATTAGTAGGTTGCACAGTACAGTACATATTCCGTACAATTGACCACTAAATGGTAACACCCGAATACGTTTTTCAACTTGTTTAAGTCGGGGTCCACTTAAATTGATTCATGATACAGATATATACTATCAGATATACTATCATCATAATACAATCATCACACAAGATAATCACATTGAATTAAGTTAAAGTTAAAGTACCAATGATTGTCACACACACACTAGGTGTGGTGAACTATTTACATTATTTACAATCAGGGGTGAGGAGGGGGTGGGGGTAGGATATGGACAGCAAGTAGTGGACATATATATATATATATATATATATATATATATATATATATATATATATATATATATATATATATATATATATATATATATATAGAGAGAGAGAGAGAGAGAGAGAGAGAGAGAGAGAGAGAGAGAGAGAGAGATCAGAAGGCATAAGAAAAAGTATCTGCATTTGATTGTTTACATTTGATTATTAGCAATCCGGCGAGGGTGTTAGTTTAGGGTTGTAGCTGCCTGGAGGTGAACTTTTATTGCGGTTTTGAAGGAGGATAGAGATGCCCTTTCTTTTATACCTGTTGGGAGCGCATTCCACATTGATGTGGCATAGAAAGAGAATGAGTTAAGACTTTTGTTAGTTCGGAATCTGGGTTTAACGTGGTTAGTGGAGCTCCCCCTGGTGTTGTGGTTATGGCGGTCATTTACGTTAAGGAAGTAGTTTGACATGTACTTCGGTATCAGGGAGGTGTAGCGGATTTTATAGACTAGGCTCAGTGCAAGTTGTTTAACTCTGTCCTCCACCTTGAGCCAGCCCACTTTAGAGAAGTGGGTAGGAGTGAGTGAAGTCATCTTAATTGTGGCCTGATCACTTGTCCATTATTTCATTGCTAACTCTGTCAGCGTAGTTGAAAGTGTACAAACTTGTGCTACAATATGGACTTTTGGAACTCATTCTTCATGTTTACATTGTTTCTGATGGACAAATGTGCTTCTATTTAGGACGACTGTTCAGGAAGCAACTGAGTTCTTTAATGGAGGTTCCAGCTCAGATGGTAGAGCAAGTTGAGGGTCCTCGTCCTTGGACCAGACCCACCTTGCTCCCAGTTTACATTTCTTTCTTTAAGGCAGGACTTGCTTCTCAAACTCAACCAGACTTTCCTGGGTCAGTGAAGGTTGAAAAACAAAAGTTTGTTAGGCCGTATCATAAAGACTTTTGGCAACAATGGAGCGCACAAAAAAGCGAGGTAGCACTGCGCTAGTCGTCAGAATTAGACGTGGTCTGTGACACCTGCTGGCCAACCTTCACTTGCCGAGATGCTTGTCAGATGGTCTCCTGTCCGCACTAAACAACATTATCTCCAGCTAGCAGACTCCATCACCATGCACATCTTTCTTCTTGCAGAGCTTCACGTCAGGCAATCCATTTTCCAATTTGCTCTCCTGCCTGAGATAAAGGAACAGATGTGCATTGATCTTCCTTCCTGTGTGACTGTGTTTGCACCTGGCAGCTGAGGTGTGCTACCTGTTCAACACCAATAATTAGCAGCTTCTTCATCACACTGAAACTCTTCCACTGCACCAGCAGACAGTTGACAGACTGAAGGCGTGTCAATTATTACAAGCTAATTGAATTTCAATAACACTCTCTTGTCTGTGAACATCACACAGACTGTACACTTGAGGCAATTGGGAGGCTCCTCCCCCAACCAGCTGGTTATTGCTGCTAAAAATATGTCTGTAAAACTGCTGTCGCCTGGCATCATGGCGCCCTAATGACGGGAGTCAAGTGGCGCCCTCGCTTGTGCGCTGTCACAAGCTATTGGATGCAAGTTGAGAAGATGGGAGCCGGCATTGATTTGCTGGGAGACCCCCTCCTCGCCATACACACACACACCTTCTCCCTCCTCGCCATACACACACACACCTTCTCCCTCCTCGCCATACACACACACACCTTCTCCCTCCTCGCCATACACACACACACCTTCTCCCTCCTCGCCATACACACACACACCTTCTCCCTCCTCGCCAGCACACACACCTTCTCCCTCCTTCCCATACACACACACACCTTCTCCCTCCTTCCCATACACACACACACCTTCTCCCTCCTCGCCATACACACACACCTTCTCCCTCCTCGCCATACACACACACCTTCTCCCTCCTTCCCATACACACACACACCTTCTCCCTCCTCGCCATACACACACACACCTTCTCCCTCCTCGCCATACACACACACACCTTCTCCCTCCTCGCCATACACACACACACCTTCTGCCTCCTCGCCATACACACACACCTTCACCCTCCTCGCCATACACACACACCTTCTCCCTCCTCGCCGTACACACACACACCTTCTCCCTCCTCGCCATACACACACACACCTTCTGCCTCCTCGCCATACACACACACCTTCACCCTCCTCGCCGTACACACACACCTTCTCCCTCCTCGCCGTACACACACACCTTCTCCCTCCTCGCCGTACACACACACCTTCCCCCTCCTCGCCATACACACACACCTTCTCCCTCCTCGCCATACACACACACCTTCCCCTCCTCGCCATACACACACACCTTCCCCTCCTCGCCATACACACACACACACCTTCTCCCTCCTCGCCGTACACACACACCTTCTCCCTCCTCGCCGTACACACACACCTTCTCCCTCCTCGCCGTACACACACACCTTCCCCCTCCTCGCCATACACACACACCTTCCCCTCCTCGCCATACACACACACCTTCCCCTCCTCGCCATACACACACCTTCAGACTTCATGCAGTCGGTCATGTGATCATGACTGTTATCACCTCGTGATGGCGTGTCCCAAGAGTGCTGTTGTTGACCTCAAGATGATTTGACTTGTTTACAATCGGTGGCTAAACCTAACAACATTTTGCTATCCATCCAAAACCAAGTAAATAAGGGATTGCGCAATAGTGTTGGGAATGCAAATATAGGATAAACAGAAGAGAAATTAATCAATCGCATCATGCTAGAAACCATAAGATACTTTGGTATCGATACAGTCAGTTAGGAGTGTCCCAATATGATACCAGTTAGCTAGGGGTGCTCCAATACGATACCAGTCAGCTAAGGATGTCCCAATACGATACCAGTCAGCTAGGGATGTCCCAATACGATACCAGTCAGCTAGGGATGTTCCAATACGATACCAGTCAGCTAGGGATGTCCCAATACGATACCAGTCAGCTAGGGATGTCCCAATACGATACCAGTTAGCTAGGGATTGTTACGGTTTGTACAGGAGAAGAAAACGGCACAGACAACAGGGACGTCGTTTAACTCTATGTTTATTTATATATATACATAATATATATAAATGATAAATGAAGTGCGAATAAAAATAATCCAAACTATTTGTGTGTGGTGTGCGACTATGTGTGGAAAATGAACTGTAGTGTGTCACCAGTAGTGTTGAGCGAGAGGCAGAAGTCCAAGAGGGGCAAGGCTGGCTCGGAGGTCCGTGAGAACAGGCAGGAAGTCGGGGGCAATAACGAGGCGTCAAAGTCCGTGTCCAGGCGGGAGGTCGAGATCCAAAAGGGGCAGCCAGAGAACCAGAGGGGGGCACAGGGAGACGAGACACACATCTCGTAATGCAGGAGCGGAGGAAGGCTGCTGGATCGACAAGGAAACACGAAACAAATGAACACGTCCGCCCGGGACGCTGAGCCAGCCCGGAGGCGGAGCAGATCGGCGGCGGTCTCTTGGCCAGCAGCGGCGAGAGGGTTCTGCCACCTGCTCGTTAGGCTGTAGCGGTCTTTGTGCGCCAGGAGGGACGCAGGGCAGACATGAACTAGATCCACCCATGGGGGTCCCCACCTCTCCAGTCCCATCCAAGGTTTCTCATTGTCATCCCATTGGGTTGAGTTTTTCCTTGCCCTGATGTGGGATCTGAGCCCAAGATGTGGTTGTGGCTTGTGCAGCCCTTTGAGACGTTTGTGATTAGGGGCTGTATAAAGAAACTTTGATTGATTGACGTGCGGGAGAGCTCACAGATGCTTGTGGTGATGAATCTGGGGGGTTCACCTCGACTGTTCTGTCCGCAGCGGGTCCTCGGCCACACCATGTACTGCCAGCTGCTGCTTAGGCCAAGGAAAGCGCAGGAAACTTTGCGGATCGGGAGCATCTGTAAAGGTCGCTTTGTCACCGTTGGCGGGGAGTTTGGCAACATGGGGGGCGGCAGGAGGGTGTGGCTCTGAATAGGAGAGCTCTCAGCACCGTGGTCCCACAGAGCTGGGTAAGTGCATGTCGCAGGAGGACCAGCCGGCAGAAGAGGTAGGGCCTCAACAGGAGCAGTTTGGGGGTGTAGACAATCGCTTCATGGCCCCCCTCGTTAGCCTTCCTCTCAAAATGAAAAAGAGGATAACAAATCATTTTTTTCAAATTCCGATTTTGTGCACAATTGGAAAATGGTTCCAGTGAAATGTTCTTCAAATGCTGGTGAGGCACACTGGAGTTGATCCATTCCATCGCATTTTGGAAGTGTTTGACAACAATGCCTCCCTGTTTTAAACTACTAGCTTAGCTACCTACTTTTGTATTTCCTCAAGCAAGCCCTACGATGCCCTGGCATGGCAAAGCAATTCCCATTGCAGCTTTTTGGAAGAAGACTTTGGCAACATAACCCAGTCGAGCTCTTCCTTTCAACTCCCCGTTATTCCCCACAAGAGAACTTCTTCCACTTCCAGGGTCCATTGAGTGCAATTATAGAGACAGCACGTCGCTAACTGACTGTGCTAAACACCATCTGACATGAGGAGGCTGAGCCACATCAAGATGGGAAGTCTACCAGAGTCTTTGTTCTCCCCTCTTGTTGTTGGCTTCAGTCGGAGCTGTGGCCAGAAAAACAAGGATGTCGGGATTATGTTTGGCTGATTTGAGGCCAATTGCCAGTTGTGCAGCAGTCAGATGAGAAGAGGGGTGGGATGAAAGTGTCAGTGATTATTAGAGGCTTGGGAGGGCGATTGAGGATGAAGACTAAAGGGCGTTTTTGTCGGGCTCAGCTTGAACATGACAGACACAAGCTCCCCCACATGTGCCATGCCTGGCTGGTGCTTGGCCTCGGAGCGCTGGTTCTGGATCAATGCCTGCGCTCGCCTTTTAAGTCTCATATTAACACTTCCTGCTCTTTAATTACAGCTTTTCCCATCAGACTTTCATATTGGATATCGGTCTGGTATCAGCAAAAAAACGAAACAATTGTGCGACACGTTAACTTGTGCAAAGCCAAGGTTGGTCTTTTCTTCTGTTTTAGTGAAGTCATTTACAAAAACTAAACACTGTAGGCTATAGGCTGCTAAGAGCTAGCAACTACACCACAGCTAAGCACACAAGCTGGGCAAATGTAGTCCTTAATTGAACAATATTGCAGTCTATAAGACACTAAAATATCATTTGAATTGCATGATGTCATGCACAGAAACTTCCGCTTTCTGAAAAAAACCCATTAAGCTGTTTTAGTGTTGCTAATACCAAAGTAAGGAATATTGAGTGTTTGGTTTGTTGAATAGTGTTATGTATACAAATATTATTAATATTCCTATTATATTTCTAGGAATGTTTTTATGTGTACCAATGAAGAACTTCTTCTTCTTGATGTGTAGACCTTTTATATTTCAATCAATAAGATACTAATTCCTGATGCTTGGGAATCAACATGATACATATTTCCTTTATTTCTGTGTGTGTTCATGTGTTAGGAAATGTTTATTTGTTTAGTAAGATCTATTTTTTTACTTTTAAAAATGAGTGAATAATAACTGTGCTGTCTATTTGTTTTATCTTGATTTCTTACATTTCCGAGTCTTATTGACAAGTTTAACATTCAGTAGCTTTGCATGCAGCTGCAGTTTCAGTAGTGTATAGGCTACGGTGTATCGCCTACCCAGGGGTAGTCTTTGCCATTAAGCTGAATCTAGTCTTTTGTTGCACCTAGATAGTATTTATACTTTTAAGTCTTGTACTTATTGATTGTAAGGAGCATCTTGGTTGTAGTTTTCAATACCAAGATCAGATGTGTTGAAATATGCATGTAAAGTCGCTAATGCTAAGCATATTTATGGCAAATCCAATGTAAATTAGAATCCAGCTAACGCATATTGAAAAGTGGAACCTTGCTGTTCTTTCCAGTGTTTTCTATTAGGCATACTTGCTTTGTTGGCATGGACATTTGCAACATTACCCAGAGGCAGTCCGACCGATTCTGCTCTGATTGCTGCTTGAGTGCTTTTTTTGCATTCCAAATGTTTGAGCCGGCCGAGCCTGCAACCGGAAGTGATGTCACTTGCAACAGAAGTATCACAGAACGTTTGGTTTTGCATGAATCGATATCGGAAAACGGTCGCTGCCTATAAAAGTACCAAATTTGGTACATTTTTTTCCCTGGTCCCCAAAATAAAAATGAAAACAGGACGCAGCCTCTTGTCATAACAGTTTGATGACATTGTTTTTATTTTCATAGGAAAGGTCCAAACATGGCTATTTAAAAAATAAATGCACTTTGGTGTCCACAGAAAAGCACATTCCTTGCACAGTTTGTCCAATCAGAAGCTTGAAAAACCAAACCCAGCTGACCGCCCCTGTTTATAAATATAGTGGTATATGAGATGTAGAATGTCTTGTAGATTTACTTTGAAATCAACACACCCTTAACTGGAGCTTGGGACAAAACATGACGATTGTTTTTAATTGGTGGTGGTTTAAGGGTTCGCACGTACGTTTCACTCACTCATCCCAGGACCAGAAGTTGTAGGAGTACAATGCTGGACTGGTCAGTCAGTGTTCTCCACCGCTCACGGTCTTGGGCCAAGCGCAGTAGGGGATCTGGGTCATGTCTGGTGTAGTCTTTGGCATTGTCTAGCCAGGTTTTGCGTGGTCTACCTCTGCGACGTTTGCTCTCGACTGCACCTCGGGGGGGGGGGGGGGGGTGGTCTTGTGCTGGCAAATGTGGTGAAAGCAGGCGCCTGACTGTAGCAAGTAAAGACTCTTGCCTGCCTGGTGGGTGTCAGCTGGCTGCCTAACCTAGTCTTTGGTCTTGTGCTCTTTGTATGAAATGCGCAGGAACCTCCTGAAACACTTGTGCTCTGGACTCTGGACTAGGTTTAAGCCGTGTGTGTGCAGCTCTCACATACGTAGAAGGGAATGGAAAAGACCAAGGACCTGTACAGTTTGATCTTCACAGGAGTTGCTGTTCCAGATCACATTCACTCTTGTCTTGTAGATCTGCCATCTTTGCACAGTGTGGACCCCAAATATTGGAAAGTTCTACTTCTTCAAATCTCTGTTCAGCATGATGTTGTTTGCTGATTGTTGACTGACGAGGCCGTGTTATTTCGGATGGCCAACATTTTGGAACTAATACTGTTACCAAAATGTATTTCGATACGTATTGATACATTTTGAAATAAAGTGCACCACAAAAAGTCATATTGGCTTCATTTTAACACAAAATGTTACGATACATTGCACATGTTTCCTACTGCACTCAAAGAACAATTTTAGAAAGTTTAGATTAAAAAGCTTTAAACATATTAGGCTTTTCTTGTTGCCCTCAAAGAACAGTGTGCAGTTTTATATATTACATATAGCCAGCCATATTCTACAATCAGGTTAGAATAGCAAACTTTATTGCCATTATATTAAAGGCCTACTGAAAGCCACTACTAGCGACCACGCAGTCTGATAGTTTATATATCAATGATGAAATCTTAACATTGCAACACATGCCAATACGGCCGGGTTAACTTATAAAGTGACATTTTAAATTTCCCGCTAAACTTCCGGTTGAAAATGCCTTTGGATGATGACGTATGCACGTGACGTAGCCAGTCAAACAGGAGTATCGGTAGCCCATTGAAGCCAATACAAAAAGCTCTGTTTTCATCTCAAAATTCCACAGTATTCTGGACATCTGTGTTGGTGAATCTTTTGCAATTTGTTTAATGAACAATGGAGACTGCAAAGAAGAAAGTTGTAGGTGGGATCGGTGTATTAGCGGCTGGCTGTAGCAACACAACAAGGAGGACTTACTTGGATAGCAGACGCGCTAGCCAACGCTAGCCGCCAACCGCATCTGTGATCGGGTGAAGTGCTTCGTCGCGCCGTCGATCGCTGGAACGCAGGTGAGCACGGGTGTTGATGAGCAGATGAGGGCTGGCTGGCGTAGGTGGAGCGCTAATGTTTTATCATAGCTCTGTGAGGTCCCGTTATACTAAGTTAGCTTCAATGGCGTCAATAGCAACAGCATTGTTAAGCTTTGCCAGGCTGAGAATTATTAACCGTGTAGTTACATGTCCATGGTTTAATAGTATTGTTGATCTTCTGTCTATCCTTCCAGTCAGGGATTTATTTATTTTGTTTCCATCTGCATTTGAGCCAGATGCTATCACGTTAGCTCAGTAGCTAAAGAGCTTCGCCGATGTATTGTCGTGGAGATAAAAGTCACTGTGAATGTCCATTTCGCGTTCTCGACTCTCATTTTCAAGAGGATATAGTATCACAGGTGGTTTAAAATACAAATCTGTGATCCACAATAGAAAAAGGAGAGAGTGTGGAATCCAATGAGCCAGCTTGTACCTAAGTTACGGTCAGAGCGATAAAAGATATGTCTTGCACTGCACTCTAGTCCTTCACTCTAACGTTCCTCATCTTTCATCCTGGCTCAAATTAATGGGGTAATCGTCGCTTTCTCGGTCCGAATCGCTCTAGCTGCGTTGAAAACAATACGAAAATATGAGGAAGCGAACAACTGACTACGTCGCGCTACTTCCGGTGGGGGCAAGGCTTTTTTTATCAGAGACCAAAAGTTGCGAACTTTATCGTCGTTGTTCTATACTAAATCCTTTCAGCAAAAATATGGCAATATCGCAAAATTATCAAGTATGACACATAGAATGGATCTGCTATTCCCGTTTAAATACAAAAATTTCATTTCAGTAGGCATTTAAATGCTTAGTCATTACCTGTGTGTCTCGCTCTCTTTGCACACAGAAGCAAAGATTGTGAATGACTGAAAAGAGGGCTCACCGTGTTCAGTTTATTCTACTGTTAATATTGCGTTCAGGTGCTGAGAGCGATGCAAAGAGTGAGACGTCTTTCTCTCGGTTTGAAGCAAGAGACGAGCAAACCGGAGGCTGAACAATTCCGATTGGCCAACATGTCCGTCACTCAAATGTTGGTGACAGCAGAGAAAAACAAAAGAAAACCTCAGCGTCTTGTGGTTATTTATGGCACTAATTAAAACCTTCATGTCAATTTGATGTCGGTGAACCGTCTTCAGTGTGTCAAAAACTGCTTTGCTGTCATTTGTCATCCCTGCTTCAGTATTTCACACTGGTCAAAGATCTAGTTCTCTTTTGGCGTCCTTCATTATTGTTCTGATGTTCTTGTTGACAGTGCTGGACCTACTGAGTCGCTTTAAGGTCCACTTTCTTGAGGTCTCTCTAAACGTGCGTTTACATCCGTACAAAGACTTTTCAAAATGTTTTCACAAAAACGTAGGTTTTTAAGGCTAGTTTTTCAAATACTTGAGTAGAACTTGCCTCATGTAGAAAAACCTAGACCTCTGTTAGACAAGGCAGCCATTAGGTCAACATGATGTCGTCTGAGCCGAGCATCGTTTACATTAAAGGACTACTTCCAAGTTTCATGTTAGATGCTGACCTCCGACCTCCCTGCTGTGATTTCCCAGCATTAATAACGAGTTCCTGTCCTCATTAGCATTTGAAGAAGTCCTTGCCTACGTCTACAAAGCTAACGCCACACCGTCCTTAGCCAGCGTTGCATGTCAACTTTGCTGTACTTGGCAGGTGGAAGCTCTTCTTAGCAAAGAGACTCTTTCCTCTGTCAAATATCACACAACAACAACAACAACAACACATACTGATGGTTTTCATTCAACGTTCAGAGGCCTCCTCGCATGTCACACACTCGCAGCTCGCGTCGCTCTTCCCCCGACGCCCAAAGAGAAATCAGACGTAAAAATGGAGCACTGGAGCAAGCGAGCGACAAATAGAGAGCAGATGTTCGCTGGGATGTCAACTATTTGTTTATCTCTCATCTTTGACACTGCCAACCTCCTGTAACGTGGCTGGCAGGAGAGCACAGAAGGTGTAGCCGACGAGTCAAAGGAAATGACTGGGAGAAAAAGGGAAGTCGGAGCTGTCTGTCGTTGTAAGTGAAGGCAGAAATGTGGGACAGCCACACAGCTGTGTTTTGGCGTCAAGGGACCCCGAGATTGGTGTCGCTGTATTTCATTGTCAGAGACAAGACAGGAAATCCCAAGAGACATTTAAGATACAGACAGATAGAGATGGAGGTGAGGCACAATAATGATGTTTAAGAGTGAGACCTTCTTCTATTATCTGGAAGATAATAGAAGTGCAATTTGGTAGGAAATGAACACAGCAGAACCTCGAAAAAGTGAACGTACAAACTGGAAAGCTCTATTTACAAACTTAATTGGTTCATGAAAAATGTTCATAGAGATGAAGAAATTTGTAGATGGAAGCAAATTTTCCATGAGAAAAAAGGTAAAAGTGAAGAATGGATTCTGGCCTGGACAAAAGTCCCTATTTTTGTTCACACTATACCAGGGGTCGGCAACCCGCGGCTCCGGAGCCACATGCGGCTCCTTGACCACTCTGATGCGACTCAGCTACATACATGCCGACCCCCCCGATTTTCCCAGGAGATTTATGGATCTCAGTGTCTCTCATAGATTACTCCCAGGGAAAAAATAATCCTATTTACACTCTAATTACTAAATAAAGGGCGTGCCCTAATTGCACTGCAGTAATTGTCCTCTATAGCATTTACATACAGCGTACCAGTCCAGCCACATGTTGCATGTTGTTATTACTTGCACACACAGGAGACAGCAAAGCATACTTACTCATCAGCCACACAGCTTACACTGACGGTAGCCGTATCAAACAACTTTAACATTGTTACGTTACAAATATGCGCCACACTGTGAACCCACACCAAAAAAGAATGAAAAACACATTTCTGGAGAACATCCCACCGTAACACAACATAAACACAACACAACCATTACCCAGAATCCCATGCAGCCCTAACTCTTCCGGTCTACATTATACACCCCCGCTACCACCAAATCCCCCCACACATCAAACCCCCCTCTCCGTGCGTTGGTTGAGCGGAAGAGTTAGGGCTGCATGGGATTCTGGGTATTGGTACCGTCAGTGTAAGATGTGTGGCTGCTGAGGTAGTACGCCTTGCTGTCACTTACGTGAGCAAGCTGAAATTGCATTCTATGTGTGGTCGAGCAGGTACACTGTTAGGGCAGACTGTAGAGGGTGCCAAAAGCAGTGCCATCACGCTCTGATATTCGGGAGTCTCCCGGGAAAAACGAGAGGGTTGGCAAGTGTGACGCTATCAAGCGCCATTCATTCAAAACTCGCGGGCTGCACTAACATCACATTTCCACATTAAAGTGCGTGCCGGTGCGCGTGTCGGAGACCCCTGGTTAACATAGCACAAAGCATTTAAACTTTGTATGCGGTGTTTTTTCATTTTAAATTTAAACATTTTTTTTGTGGCTCCCATTACTTTCTTTAATTTGTGAAACTTGCCAAAATGGCTCTTTGAGTGGTAAAGGTTGCTGACCCCTGCACTATACGGTACTTTACTGAAACAACCATAACAAGGGCGCCATGGATCAACTAGTTTTTTTAACAAATCCAACACAACGACTAATCTAGCTGAGCAGACCTCCTTACATGCAGCCGCCCTGCCGACATGTACACACACACCGTGTCAGTGGCAGCCCTCGAGTGCACTCCTTCTGAAATCACAACATTCCTTCACTTTAATAGTCAGGTCGCTGCAATAATTAGGAATAGAAAATAAAATCCACTCTACCTTGTTTGTGAATCTTTTGGGCGTGTAACGGACGGGAGAGGGAGAGGGTGTTGAAGCAGTGTTGAACTACGCTGTGGGAACTGGTCCATACCTCAATTTTTCAAACCACACCTCGCTCAGCTATTGTTTCCTAGGGACTCATAATGAGCTGTCAAAACTAGAAAGATCTGATGAAAAAGAACCTAAAAATGACAGTAAGTAGCCAGGAAGAGCACTGCTAGCTGACCATGAACACGGACAGAGGTCAGCCTGCCCACAGTGGATGTGCTGACGGGCACAAAGTGGCTACAATGAATACATGAAACGTTTGTTCACTGAGACAAGGTTTGTACAACAAAGCCTTTTTCAATTCTGTCTGTGGTTTGTCAATCAGAAAGTTACGACAATGAAGGATTTGTAAATCGAGGTTCCACTCTACATGTTTCTACCCATATCTTACAGGTTCTTAGTCCCGCGATCTTTAAAGGATTTTTGGTTTTCTTTGGGTTTCAGTAGTTCCTTGGCAAGAATGATTCCAGAAGAACAACCTGTAAAAACAGAAAAAGATACATTCAAAGCAATAAATGTGGATGTCCACACTAAACATGTGTTAGTAACACTCACTGAAATATTTGGACTAAGTCAAAAGTGTATGATACAGAAACATTTACTTAAAAATAACAAAAATACGTCTTTGGTTTTAAAATGTGATTCAGAAAAAGATATTTTTGTAAAGTAAATGGCCTGGACAAAAATAATGCTATCCTTAACCTAATATTTCTCTTTCACAACCTTTTGAAGCAATTACTGCAATCAAGCGCTTCTTCTAACTCAGTATGTTTCCAAGTACTAAATTAGTCTGATTCCTCAAATAATTCAGATAAAATACGTTTATTTAAACACCTTAATGTCATCGTGTTTGGCTGTTGAAAAATGGCATCAACACACCAAGATTATGCGATTGGAAAGCAGTTTTCTCTGGCATGTAGACATTATCTTTGTGCTAATATTGGAGGAAGACCAACATGTCACTCTTTACTACTTTATTTACAAGCAAAGAAGAACAAGCCGGGATGCGGGGGCCGGGATGCGGGGGCCGGGATGCGGGGGCCGGGATGCAGGGGACGGTGGGGATAACTGTAGGAGCTAAAATAAGTCAATATTTTGAAATATAAGTTATTAAAATCCACCTGTTTGATAGGTGTTAGGATGTTCTTAATGAAGGAACTGTAAATACATACAATACAGGCCACCTCCACAATAGACGTACGGAACATGGTCCACTCGGACTCAATGTCCAGCGCCTCCCTCGTAACATGTTTGAAGTTCTCCCGAAGGTGGGAATTGAAACATCCTCTGACGGGAAACTCTGGCAGAAGTTTCCAGAAAACCCTTACTGTGCGTTTGGGACTGCCAGGTGTGTCCGGCATCTCCCCCCACCATCAGAGCCGACTTACCACCAGGTGGTGTTTGGTTGAAAGCTCCGCCTCTCTTGTCACCCAATGGTCCACAACATGAGACCGCAAATCCAATGACACAACCACAAAGTGGATTATTGAACTGGGGTCCAGGGTGTCCTGGTGCCAAGTGCACATATGGACACACGTATTTGAACATTGTGTTTGTTGTAGACAATCTGTGACCAGCACAAAAGTCCAATAACAGAACACCACTCTTGTTCAGATCCAGGCGGCCGTTCTTCCCAATCACGCCTCTTTAGGTTTCACTGTCGTTGCCAACATGAGCGTTGAAGTCCGCCAGCAGAACAAGGGGATCCCCTGAGGGAGCACTCTCCAGTTCCCCCTCCAGGGATTCTAAAACGCACAAAGACCAGTGAGGACCCGTCCCCCCACCCGGAGGCGTTGGGAAGCTACCCTCTCATCTACCGGGTTAAACTCCAACGTACAGGCTCTGAGGCGCAGGGCAACAACTATAACCACACCCGCCCCTCTCACTGCTGACCAGTGTGGAAGAAAGTCCAGCCCCTCTCCAGGATACTGGTTCCAGAGCCCCTGCTGTGTGTCCAAGTGAGGCCAACTAGATCCACCCGGAACTTCTCTACCTCGCGCAGCAGCCCAGGCACCTTTCCCCCCAGCGAGGTAAAGTTCCACGTCCTAAGAGCTAGCTTCTGTAGCTAAGGATCGCACTGCCAAGGGCCCTGCCTTCGAAAATGTGCAACATATTAGATTTTTAGAACACACAATACACTGGGTGAAGAAGATGCAAACCTAATCATCTAAAGAGCTCACAATTTGGTAATAACACCTGGAAGTGTTTCCGAAAGGTGTTTTTGTGCCAATATTTAGCAGGTTTGGAAGGTACGTGCAAACTGGCACAGTTATGCACAAATGGCTGTGGTCATTGTCGCGAGAAGGAGGCAACTGACGTAATGGAGAGACAGAACCACCTCTCCACAGTGGAGCGCACAGGTGAGCACAATCAGCCTAATTGGCACAGGTGAGCACAATCAGCCTAATTGGCACAGGTGAGCACAATCAGCCTAATTGGCACAGGTGAGCACAATCAGCCTAATTGGCAGCTCACACCAGCACTCCATAAAAGTTTGGCTGCTCAGAACTTTGTCCATTGGTCTTGCAGAGCAGCGACATCACATAGTAAATCATTGGACTAAACATCACCTACTAAATCATTGGACTAAACATCACATACTAAATCATTGGACTAAACATCACGTACTAAATCATTGGACTAAACATCACATAGTAAATCATTGGACTAAACATCACATACTAAATCATTGGACTAAACATCACATAGTAAATCATTGGACTAAACATCACCTACTAAATCATTGGACTAAACATCACATACTAAATCATTGGACTAAACATCACATACTAAATCATTGGACTAAACATCACATACTAAATCATTGGACTAAAAGGCATTGGGAAAAGGAACAGATCAAAGAGGCTACCGGTAAGCTCACCTCTTTTTACTGGGCCTAAACAAAGTGTTTGGAACACAGAAGTCTAGGTCTGTGTTTAGGGAGCAAACAAATCTGATGTATTGTTTGTTAAATGTGCTGCCTGTTGAGGTTAAACGGTCACGCTGTATTTACTGCTTTGCACTTGTTAAATCGTGAGCTTATTTGATCATTTGTTTCAGCTATGTTAAGTAAATAATATTCATAGTTAATTGATTAACCAAAGTAAATTGAAAAGTACAAATTCTGCTTTATGGACATAGAATGTGATCCTTAGTTGCTACTTAAAACTGTGAGCAGCACATCATTGGGCTGTTGAACTAAAGGTGTGATTTGAATGATAATATATCATCAAATATGTCAAATGATCTTGGTTAAGATATGAGGAGAAAGCAGGTTAATTTAAGGGTAGATGGTTCTACAAATAGAACTGGGCTTTTGTTTATTAATGTTTACATTTTACACTTTTGCCTTTACCCACCTGCCTTGCTTGACTCTATGAGCAATTGTTAACATAGGACATGTTTAATATATTAGTTTGCCTAGTATATGTGCTTTGTTGAGTTTGTGTAAGAACTGATTTAAGTTTAAGACTTTGTTTTTCGTATGTTTAAAGGTTTTTCATAGTGCTGGGTCCGGCAACACCGATGCATCGGCGCATGTGTCGAGCTCATAGAGCAAAACCCTGTGTCGGTGCGCATACCGCTTTTAGAAAGTGACTGATACGTGAACTGTGTCGCCTCCTCTGTGCCCTGTGAGCGGGTCTTTTCTACAGCCGGAGAAATAATAACTAAGAAGGGAAATCTTCTAAAATGTAATACGTTGGAAAAACTGTTTTTTTTTAAATAAAAATGTGTAAAAAAAATATATATATATCCCAGTCCACAAGCATCCTCATTCACAACAGGTTCTCTTAGATTTCCATGTTATGATACATGTTCACATTATTTATTGACTGTATCTAAAAAAGATACAAATATATTTTTATTTAAATGAAGATATGAAATAATCCTAAATGAAATACAATGACTTGGTTTATATTATTGTATATACTAGGTCATCAAATCAGTGTCAGTTGAGTCGGTCCATAGGTTGCCTGTAGGGATTCTTAATGTCCAGCAGATGTCAGTATTTAGTGACACAGTATCGTCGACACAGTATCAATACAGTTTTGCAATGTGTCGAAACGCTTCATGACGCCTCATCAACCCATCACTAGTTTTTCACCTTCCTGTTTCCGGTCAATAAATCTGCAAAGTGAGTGAAATTCTGAGTCTGCTCAAATCTTCCCTTTTCAAGTGTGGGAAACCATTGCAGTTGAAGATGCACTTGACAGACAAACTCCTGCAAAACTGAGTTTAATTGCGGCTGGATCATTCCAATGCATCATCACTGCTAGTACGGCGTCTCCAAGAGTACTTTTTCTGGCATTAATTGCTACGGCAGGCAGGGGGCGCCATGGGCAAACCAAACAAAATGCCCTTTCCTCTTGGTTACTTCCTCTTGGTTACGTCCTCTCGGTTACGTCCTCTTGGTTACTTCCTCTTGGTTACGTCCTCTTGGTTACTTCCTCTTGGTTACTTCCTCTTGGTTACTTCCTCTTGGTTACGTCCTCTTGGTTACTTCCTCTTGGTTACTTCCTCTTGGTTACGTCCTCTTGGTTACTTCCTCTTGGTTACGTCCTCTTGGTTACTTCCTCTTGGTTACGTCCTCTTGGTTACGTCCTCTTGGTTACTTCCTCTTGGTTACGTCCTCTTGGTTACTTCCTCTTGGTTACTTCCTCTTGGTTACGTCCTCTTGGTTACGTCCTCTTGGTTACTTCCTCTTGGTTACGTCCTCTTGGTTACTTCCTCTTGGTTACTTCCTCTTGGTTACGTCCTCTTGGTTACATCCTCTTGGTTACGTCCTCTTGGTTACGTCCTCTTGGTTACTTCCTCTTGGTTACGTCCTCTTGGTTACTTCCTCTTGGTTACTTCCTCTTGGTTACTTCCTCTTGGTTACGTCCTCTTGGTTACGTCCTCTTGGTTACGTCCTCTTGGTTACTTCCTCTTGGTTACTTCCTCTTGGTTACGTCCTCTTGGTTACTTCCTCTTGGTTACGTCCTCTTGGTTACGTCCTCTTGGTTACATCCTCTTGGTTACGTCCTCTTGGTTACGTCCTCTTGGTTACTTCCTCTTGGTTACGTCCTCTTGGTTACGTCCTCTTGGTTACGTCCTCTTGGTTACTTCCTCTTGGTTACGTCCTCTTGGTTACTTCCTCTTGGTTACTTCCTCTTGGTTACGTCCTCTTGGTTACTTCCTCTTGGTTACGTCCTCTTGGTTACTTCCTCTTGGTTACGTCCTCTTGGTTACGTCGTCTTGGTTACTTCCTCTTGGTTACGTCCTCTTGGTTACGTCCTCTTGGTTACTTCCTCTTGGTTACTTCCTCTTGGTTACGTCCTCTTGGTTACTTCCTCTTGGTTACTTCCTCTTGGTTACGTCCTCTTGGTTACTTCCTCTTGGTTACGTCCTCTTGGTTACGTCCTCTTGGTTACGTCCTCTTGGTTACTTCCTCTTGGTTACGTCCTCTTGGTTACTTCCTCTTGGTTACGTCCTCTTGGTTACGTCCTCTTGGTTACGTCCTCTTGGTTACGTCCTCTTGGTTACTTCCTCTTGGTTACGTCCTCTTGGTTACGTCCTCTTGGTTACGTCCTCTTGGTTACTTCCTCTTGGTTACTTCCTCTTGGTTACGTCCTCTTGGTTACTTCCTCTTGGTTACTTCCTCTTGGTTACTTCCTCTTGGTTACGTCCTCTTGGTTACGTCGTCTTGGTTACGTCGTCTTGGTTACTTCCTCTTGGTTACGTCCTCTTGGTTACTTCCTCTTGGTTACTTCCTCTTGGTTACTTCCTCTTGGTTACTGTTTCCAACATAAATGGCCAAAGGGAAGAAAAGCTCCCGTGTGTCTAAGGATGTTTTGACATATTACAGATCAAGCTGACAGTTTTGCTTCCCACCAAACAACAAATGGGCCTTTTTGACTTATAGAGCATTCTCTAGGATCCAGAGAATTTATGATGGAGCATTATTTCCTCCTCCCAGCAGCCTGATATATTCCT
The DNA here is from genome assembly GCF_033978785.1 of Entelurus aequoreus. Taxonomy (NCBI): domain Eukaryota; kingdom Metazoa; phylum Chordata; class Actinopteri; order Syngnathiformes; family Syngnathidae; genus Entelurus; species Entelurus aequoreus. Next base: position 5,343,900 of record NC_084745.1, read on the forward strand.
GAGGCTGCAGTCACTGTGGGAGTCATGCTCCTTTCAGGCTTGCTATTTCATGCTTCTTCACAGTTACAATATCTGGGGAGGGATGCCCCTGAAGTCTGATGCTAAGGAACGCAAGGATTCAACAAGGCAGGTCAGCCAATCCACCAAGCTCTCTCTCTCTTTGCAGCCATAACAGGAAAAACCTTTCTTTGCTTTGGTGAAATCCGCGTGCAAAGAAACCGTCCACCAAAATAACCTCTTGTCCTCCTCAAATGTCTGCTGTAAATAGAAAGTGTACTTGTGCTGGCATGAATGATGTCCTTGACCAAATATATGGGACAGCTAAGAGGACGATTGTCAAACGCGACCCGAGAGAGGCAGCAAACCTCTTCAGAGCTCAACCCTGAACATTGAATCCTAAATCAACCCTGATTGACACCCCTAATGATGTCACTTCCAGCTGAAACAAGAAGTCCTGCTCCTAAATGGGGAAATGTTATTTTATTAGAGGCATTATATCACTCCCATTAGCTTCCTTGTTAGCCATCTCTTACTCGCCATAGTTTACAACTTAGAATGCCCCAAAAAGAAAGACACATGTTCTTGTCTCATAAAGTGATTGCTTCAAAAGAAAGTGCAGATACAACTGCATTGTTCAGATATGCACCCACAAAAGTCCCACTGGCCCCAATAAGTCCTTGAAGGGTGGAGAGCAGGCCCGACTGTGGTGCACTTTGGACCTTCTTGGACCTCCCCAAGTGCAACATTTATCCATCTGAAGTCCATTTGGTGTTGTTTTGTCTTCCTGGCCCTCTGGTCCAGGTGTGGCTGACTTTAGATTGATTAAAGTGGCACCGAGTGGTACTGCCAGGGTCTAATCCAGGTGTCCGGACCAAGGTGTGGCCTGCTTGGTTTAGTGGCAGGACAAGTTGTCATGACAACGTGCCAACCAGGAAGTGCATAAAGGTCAGATCAGTTTGGACGTGTTTTGAAGCCTAACCCCCTACAGCACAGTACGGGTGATCACGCATTTTTTGATGATGTCAGCTATTTTTCAGCGTTTTGGGACTGATGACGTCATAATTCCTCACCATACTTAGCGTGCAAGACTACTTTTTCTCACGGTCTAATTGTTGCAATTGGATCATCCATCATTGAATCTAAAAAAGCAACTCAATCTGAGAAACAGCCCACCTTTCTTTTTTTTCAGTTTTACGGCACATTGCTGGTAAACGGCGCATGAACAAGCGGGCTGCAATTTTGAAGGCAGCTTTATTTCCCACCATTTATTTAAGTCCAAAATGGGTCCTGATGGAGTCATCAGACTCCACTTGCTGTCTAATGGTTTAATTATGTCCATCTGGAGGAGGCTGGAAGGGCTCTCCACTCATTTGTCTTCTCCAGTGCCGACAGTCTGCCGTGTTGATGGTGCGGAGACGCAACCAAGCATTCTTATGGAGATTCATCCGCCGTCTGTTCCCACCCAAACATGGCTCCTCCCGTACTGTAACACTCCGTAACTGGGAGGGAATGGATACAGGAGGTCAAGGGTTTCTCTTGTATGACTAATGATGACCAAACAACAAACATACCTGATGAACAAGACAGCTCATTTCAGCTCGAGGAGGTTAGTCAGACAACTGTCCTAAATGGGACCTAAACACCACACACTCAAAGGATATTTATAACCTAGAAACAGCTTTTCTTCAAAAATATAGCGGCATCCTTCTACAGCCTCCTACCCGTCTTATTAATATTTCCATTAAAACTGGGCAATTCCCAGATGGATGGAAAACTGCACAGGTAATACCACTTTTCAAATCTGGTGATGCTGGAATGACATCTAACTATAGACCTATCAGCCTTCTTCCAGTTTTATCTAAAGTCCTGGAGAAGATTGTTTGGGAACAACTAATGCACCACCTTGAGACAAATCACTATTTGACTCCGCTGCAATTGGGATTCAGACGTAACATTCTACAGAATCTGCCACTTGTTTTTTAACTGAAAAGATCAAACATTCTCTTGACAAAGGACAGCTGGTCGGTGCAGTAGTTCCAGACTTTAAAAAAGCATTTGATACAGTCAATCATGACATTTTAATTTCAAAACTGGGCGGCGTGGCGAAGTTGGTAGAGTGGCCGTGCCAGCAATCGGAGGGTTGCTGGTTACTGGGGTTCAATCCCCACCTTCTACCATCCTAGTCATGTCTGTTGTGTCTTTGGGCAAGACACTTCACCCTTGCTCCTGATGGCTGCTGGTTAGCGCCTTGCATGGCAGCTCCCGCCATCAGTGTGTGAATGTGTGTGTGAATGGGTGAATGTGGAAATAGTGTCAAAGCGCTTTGAGTACCTTGAAGGTAGAAAAGCGCTATACAAGTATAACCCATTTATCATTTATCATTTATCTAACTAAATTCAATTTATCCAAACAGTCATTGTCCTGGTTTGAGTCATATCTAAAGGGCCGTGAACAATGTGTCACCATTAATAAAGTGAGATCTTCCTTCCGCAAAATAGAAACAGGGATACCTCAGGGTAGTGTCTTGGGACCGATACTATTCAGTCTATACATCAATGACCTACCAGATGTATGCACAGATATAGATTTACAGATGTATGCGGATGACACAGTGGTATATACATCAGGTAAGACCTGTACTCTAGTTGCTGAGAAGGTCAATGCTCAATTAGACAAAATAGCATCTTGGCTGGCATCATCCTGTTTAACCCTAAACACTAAAAAGACTACCTCTGTCTGCTTCTCCATAAAAAAGCTACCTCAAACAAACCTGAATATAAAAATTAATGAGGAGGTCATTGAACAAGTACCTGAAGTCAAATATTTGGGCATAATCATAGACTATCAGCTGAATTTTAAAAGTCACATTAAGAAAATGTGTAAAACCCTGAAGGCAAACCTAGGCTGTTTTAAGATTATAAGACACTGCTTAACTCTCAGCTGTGCTTTTACTTTTATGAATGCAATGATTCTGTCACACATATCTCATGGCTTAACCACATGGTCCCAGGCACACCAGTCATCAATCAAGACCATTGAGTGTCTTTATAACCGCACCTTGAAAGTTCTAGACAAGAAGAGTATACGATATCATCATTGCCAAATTTTAACCAAATACAATATTTTAAGTTTTACCAAATGTTATTTTGTTACACACAGTCAAACTGGTTTTTAAATGCTTGGACAACTCTGCTCCCCAATTGCTCTGCAATGCAATTACAAGACTGCAAAGTGGTAGCACATCTACCACCCGAGCTACGTCAAAAGGCAACTGTTGTGTTCCATTCAGTAGAACATCTTTTGCCCAGACTGCCTTTTCAATAAAAGGAGCACAACGATGGAACTCTTTATCGGACACTTTGAAAAGTAGACCTGCACTTGTCACTTTCAAAAAACAAACACAATGATGGCTAGTTGAGCAACAATCGTGTTCCCATGTTTAGTTTTTACTCATTTTTACTAATTGGTTTTTATCTAGTCTGCACTTTGTCTGTGTTATTATTATTATTGTTTTTTTTATCTAGTCTGCACTTAGTCTGTGTTATTATTATTATCATTATTATCGACTCATTCTATTTTTTATTTTCCTATTTTAATGATGTTGATTCTGTGTTGTTGTTGTTGTTGGGGACAAGTGTTGTAAATGTGCTTTGGCTACAAACACTATGATGCATACATTGGATAACTGTTTCAGGTGTCTATGTTTTTGTATCTGTCCCTATTTCAAATAAACCTCTATAATAATAATACAAAAATAGCAAGCAAAGACATCACATGACCAGGTTCTGTGTGGTGAAAATGAGGTCATCGTATACTTGGCATAATCTGTGATATGTTTTCTTTCAAATGGCTAAAAAAAAGTTCTACATACATTTAAAAACAAATGTGTTATTATATTTAGTATTAACATATATTTTTCTTTATATATATATATATATATATATATATATATATATATATATATATATATATATATATATATATATATATATATATATGTGGACGAGTCCCCATACCTTATGCCCAGGCTTGCGCCATGGAGGTCACAAAAACTGGAGAGGTCACTCCAGCCTCGCTCGCAAGAGTGAGGACACAACACGGAAGCTGGCAGTTTACGGGTTATAAGCCCCATCTGATTGGCGTAAGTATGGGGCGCCACGGGTCAGCTTCGACGGTGGGAGGGATCATAGTGTCCCAGTGGACGACTACTGCCCGCCTCAAACCGGGCAGCCCCCGGTCAGTAGGGTGTCGGCCCGCCAACGTTTGCCTGCTTCAGTGGGTGCCTGGAGCTTAGTGTACTGTAAAGGCACGATGAGCAGACGGTAAATCTTTGCACCAAACAATAAGAAAATTAAAAAGAAGACTCCAGCTCTTCTATTTGGTAGCTGGAACGTGCGCACTATGCGCACAGGCATCTCAGATGACCTCAGAGTGGTGGAAGACACCAGAAAGACAGCCATCATTGACAGAGAGCTCACCAGACTCAACGTCAGCATAGCTGCCCTCCAAGAAACCCGGCTCCCTTCCAGCGGCTCCCTCAGAGAGGAGAACTACACCTTCTTCTGGAAGGGCAGAGAACCCGAAGAGCCCCGCCAGCATGGTGTTGGCTTTGCCATCAAAAACACCCTCCTGGCTGCAGTGGAGCCTCCCTCAGGTGGCACCGAGCGCCTTTTGTCCATCCGCCTCGCCACTGCTGCTGGTCATGTCAACATCCTCAGTGTGTACGCTCCCACTCTCACCTCATCGGAAGACACAAAAGACCAGTTCTATGGGCAGCTTGATGAACTGATAAAGGGCCTCCCAAAAGATGAGCCCTTATTCCTCCTTGGCGACTTCAATGCCAGAGTAGGTGCAGATCACAAGTCATGGCCCTCCTGCCTTGGACGTCATGGCACAGGGAAGGTAAATGAGAATGGTCAAAGGCTGCTGGAACTGTGCTCCTACCATGACCTCTGCATTACAAACACCTTCTTCGGGTGTAAACCATCACACAGAGTGTCGTGGAGGCATCCGCGGTCCCAACGCTGGCACCAACTCGACCTTGCCATCACCAGGCGCTCTGCCTTAAACAATGTCCTCATCACCAGAAGCTACCATAGTGCAGACTGTGACACTGACCATGCCCTTGTGTGCAGCAAAGTGCGTCTCCAGCCACGCAAGCTACATCACTCCAAACCAAAAGGCCGCCCCCGGATCAACACAGTACACATGTCAGATCCCCTTAAGGTGGACGCATATGTAACCAACCTGGATGAAGCCCTACAGGACCTGCCAGATCATGACGCCACAGGAAAGTGGAATGCCATGAGGGACAAAATTTACAACACGGCCATGTCCTCGTTTGGCAAGAAAGAACATCCCTGCCAGGATTGGTTCAAAGCCCACCTTCCAAGGATGAAACCAGAAATAGAGGCTAAACGTGCAGCCTTCTTAGCACACAAGGAATGCCCAAATGAACAGACACTCACAGCACTCAGAAGGGCTCGGAACACCACCCAGCGTGTTGCTAGACAGTGTGCCAATGAATATTGGCAACAACTGTGTAAGGAAATACAGAGCTGTGCCGAGTCCGGAAACACACGCGGCATGTACAACGGCATCAAAAAGGCCCTTGGCCCTGCAGTAAAAGGAATTGCCCCCCTGAAATCTCTGTCAGGGGAGAAGATCACTAACCGGGAGGAACAGATGACCAGATGGGTGGAACACTACTCAGAACTGTACTCCCGTGAAACATCAGTTTCCAATGCTGCCCTTAGTGGTACGAAGGATCTGCCCATCATGGAGGAGCTAGATGAAGTTCCCACTATGGAAGAGCTCAGCAAAGCCATTGATGCCCTCCCAAACGACAAAGCACCAGGTAGCGATAACATCCCACCTGAAGCCATCAAGCACGGGAAACCTGCCCTGCTTCAGCCTCTGTATGAGTTGCTCTGCATGTGCTGGGAGGAAGGTGCAGTCCCACAAGACATGCGTGACGCCACCATTGTGACACTGTATAAAAACAAAGGTGACCGCAGTGACTGCAACAACTACAGAGGGATCTCCCTTCTCAGCATTGTCGGCAAAGTGTATGCACGCATCCTCCTCAACAGGCTGCAGAGACTCGCGGATCGTGTCTATCCAGAATCCCAATGTGGCTTCAGAGCAGGCAGGTCGACAACTGACATGATCTTTTCCCTTCGACAGCTCCAGGAAAAGAGTAGAGAGCAAGGCCAGCCACTCTACATGATGTTCATAGACCTCACCAAGGCCTTCGATCTGGTCAGCAGGGAAGGCCTATTCCAGCTCCTTGAGAAGATTGGCTGCCCCCCAAAGCTCGGCAGCATGGTGACCTCCTTCCATGTCAACACGAAGGGCACAGTCCTGTATGACGGATCATCCTCAGAACCATTCTGTATCAACAGTGGTGTCAAGCAGGGCTGTGTACTTGCACCAACCCTTTTCGGGATTTTCTTTTCCCTGCTCCTGTCTTACGCCTTCGACTCCTCCACTGATGGTGTATACCTGCACACCCGGTCTGATGGGAGATTGTTTAACCTGGCGCGACTGCGTTCTAAGACCAAGGTCAGGACAGTTCTCATCAGGGAGATGTTGTTTGCTGATGATGCAGCCCTCATGACTCACACAGAGGATGCCCTTCAGAGTTTGGCTGACCGCTTTGCCGATGCTTGTAAGCAGTTTGGGCTCACAATAAGCCTGAAGAAGACCAACATCAGTGCACAAGACATCAGTACTGCCCCCTCCATCACAGTTGATAACATCAGACTGGACACTGTGGACGAGTTCACCTACTTGGGATCAACAATCAGCAACAACCTCTCACTGGACATCGAACTGGACAGGCGTCTCGGAAAGGCAAATACCATCATGGCTAGAATGACCAAGAGAGTGTGGGAGAACGGAGCGCTGTCAGAACACACCAAGATCCGTGTATATCAGGCCTGCGTTCTCAGCACCCTTCTCTATGGAAGTGAATCCTGGACCACCTATATGAAGCAAGAACGTCGGCTCAACACCTTCCACATGCGGTGCCTCAGGCGCATCCTCAACATCAGCTGGCAGGACCACATCCCATACACCAACATCCTGCAGCGCGCCAAGATCCCCAGCATGTACTCCCTGCTGAGTCAACGCCGTCTCCGCTGGCTCGGCCATGTCCGACGGATGGAGGATGGAAGACTACCTAAGGACATCATGTATGGACAACTGACCATTGGCACCAGACGAGCTGGTCGCCCCCTACTACGCTTCAAGGACGTCTGCAAAAGAGACATGAAAGCATGCAACATCTCTCCTGACAGCTGGGAGGTACAGGCCATGGACAGAAATGCTTGGCGTCAGACTGTCCACAAGGGCAGTGCAGAAGCTGAGGTGGCAAGAGATCGGCTTGCAGCAGAGAAGAGGAGACGCAGGAAGTGCACTGCAGCAACCCCTCAAACCCAGGCCACCTTATTCATTTGCACAAACTGCAATAAAGACTGTCACTCACAGATCGGACTGCGCAGCCATAGCAGACGATGCCAAACAACATGACAAGACTCCAGACGCGCATCAGTATGGTCTCTCGAGACTGAGCTGCCGATGATGATATATATATATATATATATATATATATATATGTAAATATATATATATATATATATATATATATATATATATATATATATATATATATATATATATATATATATATATATATATATATATATATATATATATATATATATGTGGGAAAAATCACAAGACTATTTCATCTCTACAGGCCTGTTTCATGAGGGTTTCCTCAATCATCAGGAGATTTTAGTGGAAGCATTCACATACCATGGTTTATATAGGGCACAGAGCGGGTGGGTACAGGCAGGCGTGGGGGCGTGGTGATTGGCTCATGTGTTACCTAGGAGGTGTTTCCTTCTGTAACGGCATGCTGATACAATTTCACTGCGCTTGTTGAGGGATGACAAGTCTGGACGGTATATAATAAACCGTTTCTCTTTTAAGCATAGGTTGCATCTTTTGTTACCACTGTTGTAAGGTGTGCTGGATGCAAGAATTTGCCATGTTATCGAATATTCAACATTATTGTCTTTGAGATTCCAAATGTGTTTACTGAGTTCTGTAGTGTTCCGCAAGCTTTTGCTTCTGAAAGAGGCTTTGTGATTGTTCCATCTGGTTTTGAATTCTCCCTCAGTTAATCCTACATATGTGTCGGATGTGTTAATGTCCTTGCGTGTTACCTTTGCTTGGTAAACGACTGATGGTTGTAAGCACCCCCTGTTGAGAGGGAAATCAGGTTTCTTGCGGAAACCCTCATGAAACAGCCCTGTAGAGATGAAATAGTCTTGTGATTTTTTCCCACACATACATATTACGCTCTACCACGGTATCGAGCACTATTTTTTACTTTTTTGAGAATTTTTCCACTTTGTAGAAACTTCTCCAATCCTTTTAGTGACATTTTTTAAAATAAAAATGACTGGAACAAATCTGGCAAGTTTTTGGAGGCTGAACTCTTTACTTAGTCGCTCCATGAACAGCGAGTCTGACGTCAATCTTGCTGCTGCTCAGTCTTTCTCTCCTTAAAAGCCTCTTAAAGGCCTACTGAAAGCCACTACTAGCGACCACGCAGTCTGATAGTTTATATATCAATGATGACATCTTAACATTGCAACACATGCCAATACGGCCGGGTTAACTTATAGTCACATTTGACATTTCCCTGGGAACTTCCGGTTCAAAACGCCTTTGGAGGATGACGTATGCGCATGACGTTGCGAGGTCCACGGAAGTGTTTGGACCCTTTTGGACACAATACACAGAGCTCTGTTTTTTTCAACAAAATTCCACAGTATTGTGGACATCTGTGTTGGTGAATCTTTTGCAATTTGTTTAATGAACAATGGAGGCTGCAAAGAAGAAAGTTGTAGGTGGGATCGGTGTATTAGCGGCTGGCTGCAGCAACACAACAAGGAGGACTTTGTTGGATAGCAGACGCGCCAGCGGCGAACTCACCTTGACTTCCTACGTCTCCGGGCCGCCGACCGCATCGTCGATCGCTGGAACGCAGGTGAGCACGGGTGTTGATGAGCAGAGGAGGGCTGGCTGGAGTAGGTGGAGCGCTAATGTTTTTAGCATAGCTCTGACGAGGTCCCGTTGTTAAGTTAGCGTCGTTAGCAACAGCATTGCTAGGCTTCGACAGGCGTCGAATACACATTAACCGTGTATTTACATGTCCAGTGTTTGGTTCGGTGTCTCCTGATAGTAGTATTGTTGATCTTCTGTCCATCCTTCCAGTCAGGGATGCTATCACGTTAGCTCAGTAGCTAAAGAGCTTCGTCGATGTATTGTCGTGGAGATAAAAGTCACTGTTAATGTAAATTCACCTTCTGGACTCTCATTTTCAAGAGGATATAGTATCCCAGGTGGTTTAAAATACAAATCCGTGATCCACAATAGAAAAAGGAGAAAGTGTGGAATCCAATGAGCCAGCTTGTACCTAAGTTACGGTCAGAGCGAAAAAAGATATCTCTTGAACTGCATTCTAGTCCATCACTCTAAAGTTCCTCATCCATGAATCTTTCATCCTCGCTCAAATTAATGGGGTAATCATCACTTTCTCGCTCCTAATATCTCTCGCTCCATTGTAAACAACGGGGAATTGTGAGCAGCACTACCGATGTTGACGTAGCGCTACTTCCGGTACAGGCAAGGTTTTTTTTATCAGCGAGCAAAAGTTGCGAACTTTATCGTCGATTTTCTCTACTAAATCCTTTCAGCAAAAATATGGCAATATCGCAAAATGATCAAGTATGACACATAGAATGGATCTGCTATTCCCGTTTAAATAAAAAAAATCATTTCAGTAGGCCTTTAATGTTTGTAGATCACTGTCCGTCATATTAACGTAAGTTCACCAGCAGGTGTGCTGCTTCCTCTCCAGACAATGGTGTGCTCGCATCATCACAACATCCACTTTCAGAAGTGCTGGTTTGGTGATTAAAGTCTTTTTTCAGTGCATCACTGGCCAGTCGTGCAGAACTAAAAGGTTGTGTGTCATTCATACTGGAGCTGTGACTTCTTCTGGATGCTACGATACACTCTATTACCTTCATTTCTTTCTACGTTGGGGCAGCACGGTGGCACAGGGGTTAGTGCATGTGCCTCACAATACGAAGGTCCGGAGTTCTATCCCGGGCTTGGGATCTTTCTGTGTGGAGTTTGCATGTTCTCCTCGTGACTGCGTGGGTTCCCTCCCACCTCCAATGACATGCACCTGGGGATAGGCCCCTCCCACCTCCAAAAACATGCACCTGGGGATAGGCCCCTCCCACCTCCAATGACATGCACCTGGGGATAGGCCCCCCCCACCTCCAAAGACATGCACCTGGGGATAGGCCCCTCCCACCTCCAAAGACATGCACCTGGGGATAGGCCCCTCCCACCTCCAATGACATGCACCTGGGGATAGGCCCCTCCCACCTCCAATGACATGCACCTGGGGATAGGCCCCTCCCACCTCCAATGACATGCACCTGGGGATAGGCCCCTCCCACCTCCAAAGACATGCACCTGGGGATAGGCCCCTCCCACCTCCAATGACATGCACCTGGGGATAGGCCCCTCCCACCTCCAAAGACATGCACCTGGGGATAGGCCCCTCCCACCTCCAAAGACATGCACCTGGGGATAGGCCCCTCCCACCTCCAAAAACATGCACCTGGGGATAGGGCCCTCCCACCTCCAAAAACATGCACCTGGGGATAGGCCCCTCCCACCTCCAATTATATACACCTGGGGATAGGCCCCTCCCACCTCCAAAAACATGCACCTGGGGATAGGCCCCTCCCACCTCCAAAGACATGCACCTGGGGATAGGCCCCTCCCACCTCCAAAGACATGCACCTGGGGATAGGCCCCTCCCACCTCCAAAGACATGCACCTGGGGATAGGCCCCTCCCACCTCCAAAGACATGCACCTGGGGATAGGTTGATTGGCAACACTAAATGATCCCTAGTGTGTGAATGTTGTCTATCTAAAGTATTTCTGATTCTGATTATCTGTGATGAGGTGGTGACTTGTCCAGGGTGTACCCCGACTTCCGCCCGAATGCAGCTGAGATAGGCTCCATCACCCCCCGCGACCCCAAAAAGGGACAAGCGGTAGAAAATGGATGGATGTTTTTACGTAAAAAAAAAAAATCCACATTTTTAATGCGTGGCGGCTTTTATTTTGCCATGTCGGGTCGCCCTATCGTAGGCAGGTAGGAGTCGCCCTATCGTAGGCAGGTAGGAGTCGCTCTATCGTAGGCAGGTAGGAGTCGCCCTATCGTAGGCAGGTAGGAGTCGCCCTATCGTAGGCAGGTAGGAGTCGCCCTATCGTAGGCAGGTAGGAGTCGCTCTATCGTAGGCAGGTAGGAGTCGCCCTATCGTAGGCAGGTAGGAGTCGCCCTATCGTAGGCAGGTAGGAGTCGCCCTATCGTAGGCAGGTAGGAGTCGCCCTATCGTAGGCAGGTAGGAGTCGCCCTATCGTAGGCAGGTAGGAGTCGCTCTATCGTAGGCAGGTAGGAGTCGCCCTATCGTAGGCAGGTAGGAGTCGCCCTATCGTAGGCAGGTAGGAGTCGCCCTATCGTAGGCAGGTAGGAGTCGCCCTATTGTAGGCAGGTAGGAGAAACACTGATGTTCATCATCTTCTCTGTTTGATTTGGAATTGAGCTGATGTTTGTGAGGCAATGACATGATGCACACTGGCTGGAAGAGGGCAAGAGGACTACAATTGTAATTGGACTGCCCTGCGTGGTCACATCAATTATTGATGGGTCACATAAATAGTTCATGTGTTACAGTAAAGTACAGGAGCACACCCTTCTTGCCAAACTCAAGAGCACTGAAGAAGTTTTCAAAGGCAACAAAAAGTTGCACTTTGAGCTCCCCAACATCTCAAGTCAGGTCTCCTCATGCATGTCTGAAGTCTCAGATCTGCCCACTCATCAGCCGGAGTTCTTTGAATGCAGATTTCTGTGAATTTATCACAAGAGTTTTATTTCCTCATAATCAAATGGTACAAGGTTGGATTGAATTGCTATGATACAGACAGTTTCTCCGGAGAAACTACGGTGGTCTCTTCTAGCAGGAAAAAAAAGAAAGAAGAACCCCTGACTTGGTCCAACTTGGTTATTTATGTTTTTCCTGCTGGGTCAGGGGCCAGTTGTTTTGAATGTACTTACTCTGCAATATCCTTGGATCTCTTAGCCATAAAAAACAATGAAAACATCTTGTGTATATATATATATATATATATATATATATATATATATATATATATATATATATATATATATATATATATATATATATGCATAGGTGGATTAATGACCGGGCCTACCGGGCCCAGGCCCAGGGGGCCAGAGGCCCCAAGGGGCCAGGCCAACTTGGCCCCGCGGCCGCGACCCAAGCAAAACTACTTTTGCAAAAATAATAATCTTAAGCCCCAAGGGGCCAGGCCAACTTGGCCCCGCGGCCATGATCCATAGAGGGTAAGAGGCCCCAAGGGGCCAGGTCAACTTGGCCCCGCGGCCGCGACCCACAGAGGGCCAGAGGCCCCAAGGGGCCAGGCCAACATGGCCCCGCGGCCATGATCCATAGACGGTCAGAGGCCCCAAGGGGCCAGGCCAACTTGGCCCCGCGGCCACGATCCATAGAGGGTCAGAGGCCCCAGGGGGCCAGGTCAACTTGGCCCCGCGGCCACGATCCATAGACGGTCAGAGGCCCCAAGGGGCCAGGCCAACTTGGCCCCGCGGCCACGACCCACAGAAGGCCAGAGGCCCCAAAGGGCCAGGCCAACTTGGCCCCGCGGCCCAGCTTCTGTGAGGAACAGTGGGCTAGGAGGCAAAACCCGATGCCTAAACAATGAACATTTTACTTCACACTTGCCCAATGGACAACGAGTACAAAGAGAGTGGCTGATGTACTCTCCCTCTACTGGTAATGTTTACTGCTTTGCATGCAAACTGTTTTCCCCAAAAACGCATTCTTTTGTGACAGGCTATTGTGATTGGAAACACTCAGAAAGATTTGGTGAACATGAGCGAAGTGCTGAGCACATAACCTGCATGCAAGCAGTCTTGAACCGCGCCAAAGGTGCCACAGTTGATGCAGACCTGTTCAAACAGTTTCAGGCAGAGAGCAGCTATTGGAGGCAGGTGTTACAAAGAGTTGTTGCAGTCATTAAATTCCTTGCAGAAAGGGGCCTTGCATTTAGGGGTAAAAATGAATCGTTAGGGTCTCCTCTCAATGGGAACTACCTTGGTATTCTGGAGGTCCTGGCTGAATTTGATCCCTTTCTAAAGGATCACATCAGAAAGTTTGGGCAGATGGGTCGAGGTAATACCTCATATCTGTCCTCCACCATTTGTGAGGAATTCATTGAATTGATGGGTGCAAAAACCAAACAGGCTATAGCAGATGAACTGCAAGCAAGCAAATACTACTCTATCATTGTGGATTCAACCCCAGATTTATCTCATGTGGACCAATTGACATTCATATTCCGTTTTGTTAGCAAAGAGGGCAGTGTTGTTGAACGCTTTGTGGGTTTTGAGCCCATTACTAGCCATACAGGTGAAAGTTTGGCTAACTGTGTCATGTCTGTGTTGGAAAATCTAGGGTTAGAGCTGTCAAATTGCAGGGGGCAGGCTTATGATAATGCCAGCAACATGTCAGGGAGGTATAATGGGTTGCAGGCTCACTTAAAGAAAAGCAACCCATTAATACACTATATTCCATGTGCAGCTCACTCTTTGAATTTGGTGGGAGTCAACAGCATTGACAGATGTGGAAATGAAGTCTCTAAGTATTTTGACTTGATTCAGTCTATTTACAACTTCACAACTGCATCCACACACCGATGGGACAGGGTATTTGGCAATTCCAACATAGATCTCACACTTAAAGCTTTATCCAACACGCGTTGGAGTTGCCGTGCAGAATCTACCAAAGCACTGTGGCAGAACTACAGTAAAATAAAAGCAGCACTACAGGTTATTTCCACTGATGACACAGAGAAACGAGACACACGAACTGAAGCTGACAGTCTAGTGCGGAAGCTGGATTCACTTGAGATGGCCTTCATGGCAGGCTTTTGGGACACTGTTCTGTCCAGATTTCAGGCCACAAGTCTGCAACTTCAAAAAGCAGACATGGACCTTGGTACAGCAGTTAGATTGCTGGAATCTCTGCGCACCTTAGTTCTCTCCCAAAGAGATCTATTTGATCATTTTGAGCAGAAAGCCTTAAACATGTTGGGTGGCACCCCATCTTACAGGGCTGAACGGACGAGGAAACGTAAAAAGTTTGCTGATGAATCAGCATCCCCAGATGTTGTGCTTGAGGGAAGGCAACTGTTTCAAATAGAGACATTTATTGCCTCTATTGATCAACTGAGTTGAAGCCTTAATCACCGTCTGGAGGCCTACAAACATCTGAACAATTTGTTCAGTGTCCTTTTCTCTTTGGATACAGAGTCCAATGCTTCAGTCCTTCACAAGGCCAAGATTCTCACTGAATCATACCCATCTGACCTCAATGAAAGTCTTGGACAGGAGCTTATACAGTTCAAATCTTTTATACAGCTCAACAACACTGATGAGGAGAGGACCCCTTCAGGACTGCTCAAAACAATAATACATTTTGGACTACAGCCTACGTTTCCTAATACATACATTGCGCTACAGATTTTTCTCACTCTACCGGTCAGTAACTGTGAGGGAGAACGCTCATTCTCTCTTTTGTCAAGAGTAAAAAATGAGCTGCGCACAAGAATGACTCAGAAAAGATTAAATGCGTTATCTCTAATGGCAATTGAGAGTGAGCTGACAAGAGAGTTGGACTTCAATGATGTGGTGGATGATTTTGCAAAATTGAAAGCACGAAAGAAACCCCTTGCTTAAAGGTGCACTGTGTAAGATTTTTAGGTTATTTCCAGAATTCACCCATTCACTAATGTTAGGCTACCTGTTTTCATGAATACTTACCACCACCATAAAATTCTAAGTATCCATTATGACTTGGAGAATTGCACTTTTGCCATTTCTGGGAAGTGTCACCTGGATTGTGAAGATAGGATTGACTTTAGGCAGAAGCTTGGTGCTTTCTCTGGCAAACTGAACCTCAAGCTTCATTCTCTGCAGCTTTGCATTCTTGTGCAGACTTTCATCCACAAGGAACTTTTCAACTTCCCCACTATCGTGAAGGGGCCATCAAAAGATTTCAGTGTGTCCAGCATGTCTAGTCTCTTACTCTCCTTTCTTTGAGCCATCTCTTGTTTCTCATCTGCCCTACTCTCGAATTTTGCCTTCATGAATTTACTCCAGTTGAGTTCAACCTCCCTTTTTGCTTGTGCTGCTGCCTTGAAACCTCTGAAGCTCCTGGCTCTTCTGTAAAATTATTGACCTATTGACTGCGTTCAGTGTGCCCAACTTCTTCAGTTTGTAGTCCACCTTGCCACATTGTCTCTCCATCCCAATGTTGTGCACAGGGGTGCCATCAATGTTACTAGCCTGTTCACTGACAGGGTCCATTGGGAAGGTCTCCTCATCCATCCTCTGCCT
>NC_084745.1:5364501-5367001 GCF_033978785.1 Entelurus aequoreus
AGTCAGTCAGGGTTCTAGGCGTGCTGGACCGACACCATTCAGTTTTTGTCCTGGGTTTGAGTCTTCTTGAAGGACCAGTACAGCAAATACCTGCACAATTCCCACACAATGCTTTCTGACTACTGGGCTGGTCTGGACTTGGGACTTTGGTCTGCATGGAACACAAATATTGTGTACGTGGTGTGTACTCATCACAACACATATATTGTGTACGTGGTGTGTACGTGGTGTGTACTCATCACAACACATATATTGTGTACGTGGTGTGTACTAATCAGAACACATATATTGTGTACGTGGTGTGTACTCATCAGAACACATATATTGTGTACGTGGTGTGTACTAATCAGAACACACATATTGTGTACGTGGTGTGTACTCATCAGAACACATATATTGTGTACGTGGTGTGTACTCATCACAACACATATATTGTGTATGTGGTGTGTACTCATCAGAAGACATTATTGTGTACTCATCAGAAGACGTTATTGTGTGCGTGGTGAACACATGATTGTGTGCGTGGTGAACACATGATTGTGTGCGTGGTGAACACATGATTGTGTGCGTGGTGAACACAGATGTGTGGTGATTAAGGGCGAGCAGAGCAGTGACAGAAGTGCATTAGTGTGATGTATGTGTTGTTAGCCTGCAAGCAGCTAATTCCAAATGTAACACCTGATTCATACAAGCTACTTGCACCTGAGATTTAGTGGCCTTGTCACACCACTGATGGCTTTTACGAGTATTTCTTTCCCTCTTCCCGTTCATTTTCTCCAACACGGCGCTGATAATGAATTAGGATTCTGGGTCAGGATTCAGCTTAAAAGTGGTTTAGAAAATAGGTTAGCATCAGAGGGTTCTATGTTGGCATCAGAGGGCACTATGCTGGCATCAGAGGGTCCTATGCTGGCATCAGAGGGTCCTATGCTGGCATCAGAGGGTCCTATGCTGGCATCAGAGGGTCCTATGCTGGCATCAGAGAGTCCTATGCTGGCATCAGAGGGTTCTATGCTGGCATCAGAGGGTTCTATGCTGGCATCAGAGGGTTCTATGCTGGCATCAGAGGGTTCTATGCTGGCATCAGAGGGTCCTATGCTGGCATCAGAGGGTTCTATGCTGGCATCAGAGGGTCCTATGCTGTCATCAGAGGGTTCTATGCTGGAGGGAACCCCCGTCCCCCGCCTGCCCCGAGGACCATTGAAAGGGAGACACCGCTCTTTTAAATCAGTGGAGTTTTTTGGAGGTGTGTTTTCCCCTAAATGTCAAAAGGTTTAGTCTTCAACACGCCACACAAATAACTTCCTTTTCCAAGCAAGCTAGCAGGCGTCACAAAGCTTAGTGATCATTTCCTGTGATTCACAAGCTCCGTCATCCTGATGGAAACACGCCTGAGATTCATGTCAGCTTTTGTCTGCTGACAGGTTGTGTTATTTTCAACAGCTGTATGTGTGTGTGTGTGTGTGTGTGTGTGTGTGTGTGTGTGTGTGTGTGTGTGTGTGTGTGTGTGTGTGTGTGTGTGTGTGTGAGAGAGTGTGAGTGTGTGTGTGTGTGTGTGTGTGCGTGTGTGTGTGTGTGTGTGTGTGTGTGAGTGTGAGTGTGAGTGTGTGTGCATGTGTGTGTGTGTGTGTGTGTGTGTGAGTGTGAGTGTGTGGGTGTGTGTGCATGTGTGTGTGTGAGTGTGTGTGCTTGCAGTAGCTTAGAGTGGTGTTCCAGGTGAGGCTGGTATGTATATACAAGGTCATTATTTCAGCCTCTGACATTGACCACACCTCAACACTCTGTTCACTTTATGAGCTGCACCAACACAACAACACAAGAGCTGCACCAACACAACAACACAAGAGCTGCACCAACACAACAACACAAGAGCTGCACCAACACAACAACACAAGAGCTGCACCAACACAACAACACAAGAGCTGCACCAACACAACAACACAAGAGCTGCACCAACACAACAACACAAGAGCTGCATCCAAAAATCCATTTTTCCAAACAATGAATGGATGTTGCCTGATACAAGCGTTGTGTTGGTACGATGGCACACCTGCGCCCAGCACAGATGTGAGCCAGCACAAATGTGGGGTGGATCCCAGTGTCCTCCATCCTGTGAAGCAACAGGACTCTACTTATTATATATCTTCTTTGAACAAATAATTGTAAAGTGTTCATCCAATAAAGACGTTCAGGACAAGAGGCTGAGAATTCTCTGCCTCACAGAAACATGGCAGAAGCCTGAAGTTTGTTCAGTTCTTACTGTATTGAGGCAGCTTTAATGACTTGAACCAAGTCCATATTTACTGTAATGAGGCAGCTTTAATGACTTGAACCAAGTCCATACAACTGTGGTGGTCTTGCTGTTTGACACCACAGTGACTTTGAAGTCAGCCTTCTCTCTGGAAGTCAGCCTTCTCTCTGCCCCAACTTTCTGTTCCTTTGAAATTCTATTCCTCAAATGCAAACACTCTCTAAATGTAACAAATGCAAACACTCTCTA
>NC_084745.1:5372001-5402044 GCF_033978785.1 Entelurus aequoreus
CACAGTCTTGTCCTTCAACAATCCAAACACTGTCTCAATCTTAAACAATCCAAACACAGTCTTGTCCTTCAACAATCCAAACACTGTCTTGTCCTTAAACAATCCAAACACTGTCTCAATCTTAAACAATCCAAACACAGTCTTGTCCTTAAACAATCCAAACACAGTCTTGTCCTTCAACAATCCAAACACTGTCTCAATCTTAAACAATCCAAACACAGTCTTGTCCTTAAACAATCCAAACACTGTCTTGTCCTTCAACAATCCAAACACAGTCTTGTCCTTCAACAATCCAAACACTGTCTTGTCCTTAAACAATCCAAACACAGTCTTGTCCTTAAACAATCCAAACACTGTCTTGTCCTTAAACAATCCAAACACTGTCTCAATCTTAAACAATCCAAACACAGTCTTGTCCTTCAACAATCCAAACACTGTCTTGTCCTTAAACAATCCAAACACTGTCTCAATCTTAAACAATCCAAACACTGTCTTGTCCTTAAACAATCCAAACACTGTCTCAATCTTAAACAATCCAAACACTGTCTTGTCCTTCAACAATCCAAACACTGTCTTGTCCTTGAACAATCCAAACACTGTCTTGTAAAAATGTAAAAATGGAAGATGATGCTACATGTAAATATGGAAGATGATGCTACATGTAAATATGGAAGATGATGCTACATGTAAATATGGAAGATGATGCTACATGTAAATATGGAAGATGATGCTACATGTAAATATGGAAGATGATGCTACATGTAAATATGGAAGATGATGTTACATGTAAATATGGAAGATGATGCTACATGTAAATATGGAAGATGATGCTACATGTATATATGGAAGATGATGCTACATGTAAATATGGAAGATGATGCTACATGTAAATATGGAAGATGATGCTACATGTAAATATGGAAGATGATGTTACATGTAAATATGGAAGATGATGCTACATGTAAATATGGAAGATGATGCTACATGTAAATATGGAAGATGATGCTACATGTAAATATGGAAGATGATGCTACATGTAAATATGGAAGATGATGCTACATGTAAATATGGAAGATGATGCTACATGTAAATATGGAAGATGATGCTACATGTAAATATGGAAGATGATGTTACATGTAAATATGGAAGATGATGTTACATGTAAATATGGAAGATGATGCTACACGTTGTCCTGGAGCTGCTCCACATCTAAGCATAACTTGAGTGTTTGAATGATATCACGTTTGCTTCTTATGGTTATTGTGATCATCAGCGACATCCAAACATATTCAGCAGTTTTCTATGAATACAAACCATGCACTCAATGCTTAGTAATTAATAGTTCACAAGTCAATGACGTGTAAATAGTTGTTTAGTTCTTACATTACTGATGAAAGGATGAATAATTGTATTTACTATTGTTGTCTACTGACTGACAGATTATTTATACTCATTCTATTTATTTACACAGCACATTTTTATTCCGTTCATCATATTTATTTATTTTTGATCATTTAAAAAAATACTAATCGTCAATAGCATTTTTCAAGTCATGTGACCTAGAAACCCCAAACCACTTCCACATTGTGTTCATCAGCTCAAAGTCTCTTCAACTAAACGTGTCTTTGTGCCACACCTATATTTTTACTTGTACTAATCTCATCTCATCTTGGCCAATTTAGTAACGCTGAACAAACCATATAAAAAGGGGTTTTAGGTTTCTGGGTCACATGACTAAAAAGCTATTAAAAAATAGACATTTTCAACCCCAATGAAGTGACAACCTGAGGTGTGAGCCAAGTATAGTCATGTTGAACACACAACATGGAAGTAGTTTGGGTTTTTAGCTGACTTGGTGTGCGTATGTTGTAAGTTGCTAGCCAAGGCAAGCACATTTCCCTTTCTGGAGGATTAATAACGTTTATAAATCTATGACTTAAAATTATTGACGATTGAAATGTTCAAAAATGAAAAACAGGACAAGCAACGTGTCGTAATAATGAACAAACAACATGAAAGTGAGGTTTGGTTTCTGGGTCACATGACACATGATTTACCACTGACATTTTCAAACATGTAAAGAAAAGATGGACAAACCAATGCATGAGCCAAGTGTAGTCATGAAGGACAACAATAGCAAAGTGTTTTCAAGTTCTAGGTCACATGACCAAAAATGATTAAAATGTTCTCCAGGTGTCATTGCACATGGAATGTTGGGACAGAAGGATGCAGAACTGTATGCAACATGGAATGTTGGGACAAAAGGATGCAGAACTGTATGCAACATGGAATGTTGGTCCCTAAGCAGGAAGATGCAGAACTGTATGCAACATGGAATGTGGGTCCCTAAGCAGGAAGATGCAGAACTGTATGCAACATGGAATGTTGGGACAAAAGGATGCAGAACTGTATGCAACATGGAATGTTGGTCCCTAAGCAGGAAGATGCAGAACTGTATGCAACATGGAATGTTGGGACAGAAGGATGCAGAACTGTATGCAACATGGAATGTTGGTCCCTAAGCAGGAAGATGCAGAACTGTATGCAATATGGAATGTGGGTCCCTAAGCAGGAAGATGCAGAACTGTATGCAACATGGAATGTTGGTCCCTAAGCAGGAAGATGCAGAACTGTATGCAACATGGAATGTTGGTCCCTAAGCAGGAAGATGCAGAACTGTATGCAACATGGAATGTTGGTCCCTAAGCAGGAAGATGCAGAACTGTATGCAATATGGAATGTTGGTCCCTAAGCAGGAAGATGCAGAACTGTATGCAACATGGAATGTTGGTCCCTAAGCAGGAAGATGCAGAACTGTATGCAACATGGAATGTTGGTCCCTAAGCAGGAAGATGCAGAACTGTATGCAACATGGAATGTTGGTCCCTAAGCAGGAAGATGCAGAACTGTATGCAATATGGAATGTTGGTCCCTAAGCAGGAAGATGCAGAACTGTATGCAACATGGAATGTTGGTCCCTAAGCAGGAAGATGCAGAACTGTATGCAATATGGAATGTTGGTCCCTAAGCAGGAAGATGCAGAACTGTATGCAACATGGATTGTTGGGACATTCGGAATGTTGGTCCCTAAGCAGGAAGATGCAGAACTGTATGCAACATGGAATGTTGGTCCCTAAGCAGGAAGATGCAGAACTGTATGCAATATGGAATGTTGGTCCCTAAGCAGGAAGATGCAGAACTGTATGCAACATGGAATGTTGGTCCCTAAGCAGAAGGATGCTCTCCAGTACGGACTCCAGTCTGACTTAAGAGTCCTTCTGGAGTGGAGCAGGTGAACATCCACCTGTGTGGAGCTGCTTATGAACTTGGGATCCTGGGGACCAAACAGTGGGTGTGACCTGGACTCCCAATGTCTGTTGAATATCCAACTTGGGTCTCTACTGAAATGTTGCTAGGGTCTTAAAGAGGTCAGCTCTGGAGTCCTGGGTTTTGTGTGATCATGCTCCCTCTGCGCCCCCAAGCCTTTGGTCACCCCAAACTGGCGAGATGTCACTTTCCTGAAGCACTATTAAAAACTGTCGGGACGCATATTGGACTCACCTTCCAGAGCAGCCAAAGCCATGAGCCGGCCCTCAAGCCCTGCGCACACATTGCAGTGCAGGGTGGGTGCCGGACCCCCATGGCCGTGTGCGGGGGAAGGGCTGGTGGAGACTGCTGATGACAGCAAAGGTAACATGCAAAAGGAAAGGGCTGAAATGAAATTGCTTCTGTCAGACGGCTATGATGTGGCTGTGTTGTTTATCCTCTGAGGGGAACAATGTGTGTGTAGTGGACCAAGAGACCGGGGCTGTCCAGGGGGACTACGTTACTTCTGACTCACGGAGGACATTTGTTTTATGGTTTTTAGGGTGCACATATTCCTTCTCCAATTTTTGCTTCCAATATTTTGGCTATGAATTATCATTCTTACTCATATTTTTGTAACAAGTTCTGTGCCAGCATCTCTCCCTCGTAGATGCTACTCACTATTGTCGCTAGCCTTGTTGCATCGCTCTGTTTATGATGATTATAGCCCAAAGAGCGGGCCAACATTTGGGTGTCAATGACATGCAAGCACTTGTTTTTGCAGGCAAATTAAGCCATGGTTGGACAAGGTGGGCGGGGCAACCACAGGAACATAGCTGCAACCATGCAACAATGCAACCATGCAACCATGCAACCATGCAACCAGAGGAACATAGCTGCAACCATGCAACCATGCAACCAGAGGAACATAGCTGCAACCATGCAACCATGCAACCATGCAACCAGAGGAACATAGCTGCAACCATGCAACCATGCAACCATGCAACCATGCAACCATGCAACCATGCAACCAGAGGAACATAGCTGCAACCATGCAACCATGCAACCATGCAACCAGAGGAACATAGCTGCAACCATGCAACCATGCAACAATGCAACCATGCAACCATGCAACCATGCAACCAGAGGAACATAGCTGCAACCATGCAACCATGCAACCATGCAACCATGCAACCATGCAACCAGAGGAACATAGCTGCAACCATGCAACAATGCAACCATGCAACCATGCAACCATGCAACCAGAGGAACATAGCTGCAACCATGCAAAGAAAACTCTAGAAAAGGTTTAGGTGTTGTTTTAACAAGACTGTTTTTAAAGAAATATCATAACACTTGTTGGCAACACAATCTTAAAAACGATTCTAAAAAGTGGACATTTTGGTGCCTACTATCATTGTTTTGTACTGTATTGTGTGTTAGGTGTGTGTTTGTTAGTCAATACTGGAAGCTTGATAGAGCTTCTCAAGTCTGCAGTTCATTTGCAGAAACCAACACGTCTGATTTCATAAAACCTATTTTTTATTTTGCATTCAAAGCAATAATTCTTTATCAGACCAGAAATATACGACTGAAGCTGTTGACCAAGTACACACTGTCACTAGTCCTGTGACGCACACACACTGTCACTAGTCCTGTGACGCACACACACTGTCACTAGTCCTGTGACGCACACACACTGTCACTAGTCCTGTGACGCACACACACTGCCACTAGTCCTGTGACGCACACACACTGCCACTAGTCCTGTGACGCACACACACTGTCACTAGTCCTGTGACGCACACACACTGTCACTAGTCCTGTGACGCACACACACTGTCACTAGTCCTGTGACGCACACACACTGTCACTAGTCCTGTGACGCACACACACTGCCACTAGTCCTGTGACGCACACACACTGTCACTAGTCCTGTGACGCACACACACTGTCACTAGTCCTGTGACGCACACACACTGTCACTAGTCCTGTGACGCACACACACTGTCACTAGTCCTGTGACGCACACACACTGTCACTAGTCCTGTGACGCACACACACTGTCACTAGTCCTGTGACGCACACACACTGCCACTAGTCCTGTGACGCACACACACTGCCACTAGTCCTGTGACGCACACACACTGTCACTAGTCCTGTGACGCACACACACTGTCACTAGTCCTGTGACGCACACACACTGTCACTAGTCCTGTGACGCACACACACTGTCACTAGTCCTGTGACGCACACACACTGTCACTAGTCCTGTGACGCACACACACTGTCACTAGTCCTGTGACGCACACACACTGTCACTAGTCCTGTGACGCACACACTGTCACTAGTCCTGTGACGCACACACACTGCCACTAGTCCTGTGACGCACACACACTGTCACTAGTCCTGTGACGCACACACTGTCACTAGTCCTGTGACGCACACACACTGTCACTAGTCCTGTGACGCACACACACTGTCACTAGTCCTGTGACGCACACACACTGTCACTAGTCCTGTGACGCACACACACTGTCACAAGTCCTGTGATGCACACACACTGCCACTAGTCCTGTGACGCACACACACTGTCACAAGTCCTGTGATGCACACACACTGTCACTAG
This sequence comes from Entelurus aequoreus, assembly GCF_033978785.1. NCBI lineage: Eukaryota > Metazoa > Chordata > Actinopteri > Syngnathiformes > Syngnathidae > Entelurus > Entelurus aequoreus. Next base: position 5,377,937 of record NC_084745.1, read on the forward strand.
TCCTGTGACGCACACACTGTCACTAGTCCTGTGACGCACACACACTGTCACTAGTCCTGTGACGCACACACACTGTCACTAGTCCTGTGACGCACACACTGTCACTAGTCCTGTGACGCACACACACTGTCACTAGTCATGTGACGCACACACACTGCCACTAGTCCTGTGACGCACACACACTGCCACTAGTCCTGTGACGCACACACACTGTCACTAGTCCTGTGACGCACACACACTGTCACTAGTCCTGTGACGCACACACACTGTCACAAGTCCTGTGACGCACACACACTGTCACTAGTCCTGTGACGCACACACACTGTCACTAGTCCTGTGACGCACACACACTGTCACTAGTCCTGTGACGCACACACACTGTCACTAGTCCTGTGACGCACACACACTGTCACTAGTCCTGTGACGCACACACTGTCACTAGTCCTGTGACGCACACACACTGTCACTAGTCCTGTGACGCACACACACTGTCACTAGTCCTGTGACGCACACACACTGTCACAAGTCCTGTGACGCACACACACTGTCACTAGTCCTGTGACGCACACACACTGTCACTAGTCCTGTGACGCACACACACTGTCACTAGTCCTGTGACGCACACACACTGTCACTAGTCCTGTGACGCACACACACTGTCACTAGTCCTGTGACGCACACACTGTCACTAGTCCTGTGACGCACACACACTGTCACTAGTCCTGTGACGCACACACACTGTCACTAGTCCTGTGACGCACTCCACGTCTGAAATCACACAACTCTTTAAGTTGACCAGTCAGGTTGCTGCAATGATTAGTAATTAAACCTCCAATCCAACTAGTTACCTTCTTGGTTAGTCTTCACTTGCAGCAGAAGGGAGGGGCTGAGGGTCTGGGGAGGCAGTGTCCACAACGCTGTGGATACTTCCTGAATGTTTCGGTCCTTTGCCTCCTATGGACTCTTATTGAGCTAAAACAACTAGAAACATGTTTTTGAAAAGGCCAATAAAGACTTGAAAGGCACACAAGTAGCACAGTTGCTAAAATGAGGAGTACAATGAGGACTTGGTAAATCAAAGTAGAATCATCAAAACACACGTTTGAAAAGAGCAGCCTTCCACACACAATCAGAAGTGGAGAGATTGAAGAAATCCACAGTGGACAGAGCAAGAGACTCCACAAGAAGAGTTAGCTGACCTCTTGATGTGTGGAAGTGGAGGAGCAGCTGACAGTCTAGTCCAAAGGTGCTGAGAGAAGTCCAAAAGAAGAAATGTCCTCATGTTTCTTTGGTTGCTGTCATCATTACGGCTCGTCAGTGAGTTGGCCCGCTTGCTGTCACATGTCCAAGTCACTCCCCTCCAAGTCCCAGGACGCACCTCTCCTCTTGTCAGCTTCTATTAGCTCTCCACACAAACGCTGGACCACCGTCTGCTGCCATGAGTGGACTTTCACTGGGACCGTCCTTATTGGATGCGTCCTGCCCCGGTTCATGTCGACTGTCACCTCCCGCATCCTGCCGCCAGCTGACTCTGCCTCGGGGTCCAATCCGAGTTGCTGAGGAAGTCCTTCCATCGTTGTCCTGGTAGAATACTGTCTTTATTTTCAGACAGCAAGGAAGACGAGTGTGTCTGCAACGCTGATTGAAACAAGAAGGCCATGTGGCCCCGGCTCATTCCGGATGTTTTGCATCCCGGTCCCGGCTCGTCTCCGGCGCCAAAGAAAACCTTGCCTGGTCTCCCGCTGACAGCAGCGTTGTCACATGCAGTCTCAGGGGAGTCAACAAGTCTGTCAAGTGTTTCACAGGTCGTGTCCCTGCGAGGATTGAGAGTTTGCATCATCACTTTTTAGCTGCTTGGAACTGTTGAGGTCAGCATGGGTTGGATTTGCAGAAAGTCTGGCTTCCCAATTCTGCACATGTGAGCAAAAACTACTTCCAGGCGACTCGACATTTACAGTCCGGTTTCCAGATGTCTAATATAGAACTTCATACTCATTTCCTTTTCCTCAAACCTTGTTTGAGACGCTGGGCCACAGTCACTATATGCCTGCTCTCTGTGGAAACATAGGATTTTTCTCTTGTCATTTGGTACTTGAACAGGCGCCAGTCATTTGGTACTTGAACAGGCGCCAGTCATTTGGTACTTGTACAGACATGCGCCAGTCATTTGGTACTTGTACAGGAACCAGTCATTTGGTACTTGTACAGGAACCAGTCATTTGGTACTTGTACAGGCACCAGTCATTTGGTACTTGTACAGGCACCAGTCATTTGGTACTTGTACAGGAACCAGTCATTTGGTACTTGTACAGGCACCAGTCATTTGGTACTTGTACAGGCACCAGTCATTTGGTACTTGTACAGGAACCAGTCATTTGGTACTTGTACAGGCACCAGTCATTTGGTACTTGTACAGGCACCAGTCATTTGGTACTTGTACAGGCACCAGTCATTTGGTACTTGTACAGGCACCAATCATTTGGTACTTGAACAGGCGCCAGTCATTTGGTACTTGTACAGACATGCGCCAGTCATTTGGTACTTGTACAGGAACCAGTCATTTGGTACTTGTACAGGAACCAGTCATTTGGTACTTGTACAGGCACCAGTCATTTGGTACTTGTACAGGCACCAGTCATTTGGTACTTGTACAGGAACCAGTCATTTGGTACTTGTACAGGCACCAGTCATTTGGTACTTGTACAGGCACCAGTCATTTGGTACTTGTACAGGCACCAGTCATTTGGTACTTGTACAGGCACCAATCATTTGGTACTTGAACAGGCGCCAGTCATTTGGTACTTGTACAGACATGCGCCAGTCATTTGGTACTTGTACAGGAACCAGTCATTTGGTACTTGTACAGGCACCAGTCATTTGGTACTTGTACAGGCACCAGTCATTTGGTACTTGTACAGGAACCAGTCATTTGGTACTTGTACAGGCACCAGTCATTTGGTACTTGTACAGGCACCAGTCATTTGGTACTTGTACAGGCACCAGTCATTTGGTACTTGTACAGGCACCAGTCATTTGGTACTTGTACAGGCACCAACCCAGTCCCGTCTGTAAATCAAACGGTGACATATGTTGTGTTGCACGTGACGTCAAGTCTGTTGCGGCTCAAACACAAACAAGCGGACTCAGTCGGACTGCCGCTAGGGAACATTCCATGCTAGCAAAGCATGTATGCGCGATGTAGAACACTTAAAGGTACAGTAGGACTGGGCTAGCTCCATGCTTATTTACATGAGATTTGCATGTTACTGATTAGCATTGACATGGCCATTCCAACACCTCCACATTTAGTAATTTAGTAAAAGAGTATTTTCAAAGAAATGCATGTCATGAAACACGTAAATCCAAAATAACATTCCATGCGATACTTGCAAGAAAACCCCCCCAAAAACAGTCAGAAGTGTTTTTCAGGGGGAAACCACAATTCATCAATCCCACCAATCAGCATCTTTCAGCCCCGCCCTCCTCAGTTCCCGGGGTCTGTTTACATTGACATTGTTTTCACGGTCTTGGGAATGCTTTAGAACTGCATTTCACTTCATAGTTTACTGCTCGCAGTTCCACAAGTGTGATGGAAGGCCAGAGAAATATCATTTTAGTTTGTATTCTTACGAGGAGAGGGAGAGGTAATCATTGTTGTATTGTCAAAGAATAACGCTTCTCTGCTTTTAATTCACCAGATTGTACTATATATCTTCCCTTCTTGTAGTTTGTCACTGATCAAAGCCAACTGTTGATGAGTGGATAATAATAACGATGATATGAGACGACAACCGCGTGTCAAAGGGGGGTTGACAGAAATAACCCCTCGGAGCGACATCACAATAATTAGCGTAGCGGGAGAGGCCGAGAGGCACATAATCATAGGGTCTTAATGTCTGCTGAATGCTATTAATCAGCAGCATTACCCATCATGCACTGCCTTTATCTCACAGTGCTGGGCGATGATGAGCCTCCCCTCTTGATCCACCGCCATGTCAAACACACCGTGTACATCTTCCTAGACGATACAGAGGAACATGTGCACAACAGAAATGAAGACTAGATCCCAGAGGTCCACCATGACTGAGCAAGTACAAGGCGACACTTGACTGGAGAAGTCCTGTCAAACATTTTCATCTCGTTTCCCACAATGCAGTTCTGTGGGTCATCAACATGACCAGAGGTGGTCTAACATGTGAACAATCGGAGCCTGTTTCGCACTGCAACCACTTTCTGGTAACATACCAGCCTCATTTTCAGGAAACATTTGATTAAAACACAAAACTTTTGAAACGCCCTGATCCTGACCATGGGATCAAGTCAGATGCCCTCATGAAGGAATCTTCCACGTGAGTACAACCTGGACCATGTACTCACAAAGACCGGCTTCGCTTGGCAGCTCGTCAGTTGATCTGTTAAAGTTGCAGTAGAGTGGAAAATAAGTGGCCTCTATATTGAACTATTATCATACTGTATATATCTGATTTATCACACCTGAAGACTTATACAGTTTGAGAGTACATTGATATGATCAAAATAGTATTAATCTCAGACATTTTGAGAGATAATAAGGAAGCCAGTCATGTGATCCCTTCCCCATCAACAACAATGCTAATCAAGCAGACTTTGTGAGCGCTAACAACAATTACTTTGGGACAAATTATGATCCAGGACCTTATTTTTTGGAGCCCTGTAAAATTTCCACTCTCGCTGGGATATCGAGCGACGGGAAGCTTGCATGATTCTGTTTAGATGAAGATTCAATCACAATCCTCACTGAGGGTTAAACAAAGTTCCTGCAGGAAGCGTCTTGTGGGGTCTATTTCACCACCAGAAAGTGTAGCAGCCTGTGGGTCCATGGTCACATGTGTCTACTAGTAGGTGAGAGATGCATGATCCATGGTCACATGTGTCTACTAGTAGGTGAGAGATGCATGATCCATGGTCACATGTGTCTACTAGTAGGTGAGAGATGCATGATCCATGGTCACATGTGTCTACTAGTAGGTGAGAGATGCATGATCCATGGTCACATGTGTCTACTAGTAGGTGAGAGATGCATGATCCATGGTCACATGTGTCTACTAGTAGGTGAGAGATGCATGATCCATGGTCACATGTGTCTACTAGCAGGTGAGAGATGCATGATCCATGGTCACATGTGTCTACTAGTAGGTGAGAGATGCATGATCCATGGTCACATGTGTCTACTAGTAGGTGAGAGATGCATGATCCATGGTCACATGTGTCTACTAGCAGGTGAGAGATGCATGATCCATGGTCACATGTGTCTACTAGTAGGTGAGAGATGCATGATCCATGGTCACATGTGTCTACTAGTAGGTGAGAGATGCATGATCCATGGTCACATGTGTCTACTAGCAGGTGAGAGATGCATGATCCATGGTCACATGTGTCTACTAGTAGGTGAGAGATGCATGATCCATGGTCACATGTGTCTACTAGCAGGTGAGAGATGCATGATCCATGGTCACATGTGTCTACTAGCAGGTGAGAGATGCATGATCCATGGTCACATGTGTCTACTAGTAGGTGAGAGATGCATGATCCATGGTCACATGTGTCTACTAGTAGGTGAGAGATGCATGATCCATGGTCACATGTGTCTACTAGTAGGTGAGAGATGCATGATCCATGGTCACATGTGTCTACTAGTAGGTGAGAGATGCATGATCCATGGTCACATGTGTCTACTAGTAGGTGAGAGATGCATGATCCATGGTCACATGTGTCTACTAGTAGGTGAGAGATGCATGATCCATGGTCACATGTGTCTACTAGCAGGTGAGAGATGCATGATCCATGGTCACATGTGTCTACTAGCAGGTGAGATATGCATGATCCATGGTCACATGTGTCTACTAGTAGGTGAGAGATGCATGAATTATAATCTACAATTGAAAAAAAAAAGCACTATACAAAAAATATAATTGACTTTTAGCAAGTTTGACACCAAGTGTGTCAACTATAGCAGCGTAAGCTAGCAGTAGCTCACTGCTATCAATGCACGGCTAAAATAGTCCGTCTGTGTTAGCGCTTATAATAACAATATCACTCATATTTGCTTCATTTTCAGGTCATGACATGTAAATGGAGTATTGTTGGTACTTATAATAACAATAGCACTCATATTTGCTTCATTTTCAGGTCATGACATGTAAATGGAGTATTGTTGGTACTTATAATAACAATATCACTCATATTTGCTTCATTTTCAGGTCATGACATGTAAATGGAGTATTGTTGGTACTTATAATAACAATATCACTCATATTTGCTTCATTTTCAGGTCAGGACATGTAAATGGAGTATTGTTGGTACTTATAATAACAATATCACTCATATTTGCTTCATTTTCAGGTCATGACATGTAAATGGAGTATTGTTGGTGGATGTTTTTAAAGAGTATAATGAGAGGAGCCTTCATCTGTTGATTCAATTGTTAGATATTTATTTACCATTTAGAATGCATAACAATATGTGTTCTTGTCTTACATAAGGATTGTGAATAATAAACAGCACATCTCTTTCCAATGTTTGCATATTTCCAGTATGACTGACCTAATAATATGGTCAGAGTGCAGAAGTGTTACTCCAGTGTCGTCAATCTGCGGAAATTACTGAAGATATTCACAGCAGAATATTCAAAATGGTTTTGGCATTTTGTGATTTTTAGACAGTATTTTCACATACTTTGCAAATTGTAAATACATTTGAATATGCTTGAATAAAACACAATTAAGCGTATAAAGTCAACTTGTTTTCCACTCTACTGCGGCTTTAACTGATGGCTTGATGAGCTGCCAAGCGAAGCCGATCTTTGTCCCTGTGAGTACATGGCCCGGGTTGTACTCACGTGGAATATTCCTTCGTATGGGACTCGCTCAGGGAGACAATTAGAGAGCATGCTAAAGCCAAGGTGACGTCTATCCGCAGTGCCAAGCAGCTTCTAAATTACTAATCTTCACCACCATGGTGGAAAATAAAGTTCTTCCGCTGGAGGACTCGAGGAAAAGGAATGGCCAAACATTCTTTACACACCGAGTAGGACGACTTCAGAAGCTAACCGCTAAAGCTTCAATGTAAAGTAGGGCTGGTCGATCCAGATATCAATACCTACAGTATCAGTATATAATTAATACTAAAGTGATTGGATCAATATTTGTCTTTGTTCTTGTTCTTATTACAAAATCGTTTTTTAGTGGTCTTTATTGTTGTTTAGCAACTCAGGGAGTGTGTGTGGATACAGGAAGGTGTTTAGGGCGAAGCCCAAATGGTTGAAATGAGAGCCAACAGTAATTGTTTCTGTTTATTGTTCACTCATAAGTGGCATTAAATACTACACCTCATCTGGTTTACTACTAAACTAGCCCCTTTTTAAATTGAATAAGATACAGGTCATGACTTGAATGACTTGCTATAAAACATGTTCAGTTCTATGATCTATTGTCAAAGTATCGGATCGGGGCTCAAAATTGAATCGGATCTGAGGCCAACAAATCAGATTGGCCAAACATTTTGATTGGGACTTCCCTCAAAGAAATATTTCAGGATCTCAAAAGGACTAATTGCAAAGAGAGCTGTCAGTTTGGTGCGAGAACAACACGAGTGTACAAAGCTCTTGTTTGCTTCCCAAACACCTGTCATCTTCATCCAAACTCTACGTTGACGTCTGCTCTCCTGAGGCCACTTGTCACTCTCTTCTTTGTCTTCTTTGATTTCAAGTGAGTGACATCACAGCTTCCTGGCTGATGACTTGGATGTTTATCTGTCCTTGGAGTCTGTTTGCTATTTCATCTTCTCTGCTGGCTGAGAAGAAAAAGGAAAACTGTTCCTCTTCAAGTCAGTTTAAGCAAAGCCCTTCAAACGCAGGTTCAAAGATGTCCGTCTCCTCATGTATTAAAAAATAATATCTATTCCGTCACGGTCCGCGGGGCCTCGGTGAGCTCCGTAATTGTAGAGGAGATTGAACATAAGACACAAAATATTTTGACCTTTAGTTTTAACCAGGCCTCAATGTCAGTGTAGATGTCTTGTAATTTCCTCTCTAATTATTCTGAGCGTCCAAAAGACCAATGTAAGCAGGTTTTCCTACACTAAGAAAAAATAACAACAATACAGAAGAGTTTACAAATATATTACTTTTTAATAATATATATACTGTATATATATATATATATATATATATATATATATATATATATATATATATATATATATATATATATATATATATATATATATATATATATATATACATACATGAGACTTTATGTCTTTTACTTCCGCATGAAGTAGTGATTACCGGACAGTGCATGTCGTACGATTCAATTACCGTGTTAAGGAATATCTCATATGCGGAGTTGGTATCCGATTCACTGAATACGCTACTCCATTGTTTGTTGATCATGTCACGTTCAAAGACCGTGAGTCTCCTTTCATTACAGAGCCTTCTCATGTTTTTTGTTTCTGGTTTTTGAAGTGTGCAATAATCCAAACTACAGACGGCAAATACCGGAAGGTGATCGGATATATCAGTTAGCATAAGACCGCTAGTTATTTCAGTGTCTAGTATGTTGGTAAAGATATTGTCAATTAGAGTGGCGCTCTGCTTGGTGATTCTACTAGGGCGTGTGATAAGAGGTCGCAAGAGTTAACAACATCCTCATTCTGTTCTGCTTGTTGTCATTGGGGTTTAACAGATCAATATTAAAGTCACCACATAGAAATACATTTCCTTGTTTCATTTCTGCGATTATTTCCCCCAGGTAATTTCCAAATGTATCAATGTTTGAATTTGGAGCCTTGTAAACACAGCATACAGATGTTTGTTTTCCTTTCAGCCCTGAGGTTTGAATTGTTACACACTCCATCACAACATCAGCCACTCTAGACATATTTTCCAGAATCTTGAAATGAATGTTTACTTTATTAAACAATGCTACTTCACCCCCAGATATGTTGATTCTATTTTTGCATCCAAAGTTGTGACCTTCAAGGTGGAAGTCCATACCTTTCTGCTCATTAATTCAGGTTTCCGACACTGCGATTATGTTGAAGGGTTTGTCAAATGACGAAAGGTAGTCCTATATTTGATCAAAGTTAGCATATAGGCTCCTGGCGTTAAAATTATTTATTGAAAGATTTCCTTTGAGGTAAATGTTGTCGCTGAATGTACCCTCTGTGTAATATCCACAGTCGTTTACTTCGTTATAATAGCAATGATCATCCGGCTCAGCTTCTTCATTTGGGTCTTCATATCCTTGATGAAGATCAGATGATATACTTATTTTTCCATAGACATCCATCTGGTTATCCAATTCATTCTTATTTATTAGTGAACAATCAGGTTGAACTGAGTTCATTGAGCTGTCTTATTCCATAGATATCTTTCTACCTATTTCTAGTCATACTTTTCCAGCTCCTCCAGCGCCCTGATCAGCACCGGTCTGCTGGTATCTGATCCATTTGGTTTGATGTAGACTTTGCAGTTAGCCGTCCAGGTGTTTTGAATCCTCTTATTTTTCTTCAGCTGGCGAGTCTTCCAAGCGATTGTTGCATTCTTCTTGGTGAGATTTTGCTTTACATGCACTCTGGAGCCTTTCAGTTTGCTGCACTGCATCAGCAGAGCACTTTTGTACTTCTTGTTTGTGAAGTGAAGAAATGAAAGTATTGTTGGTGTTTATTGACTGCTTATTTATTGGATTTTATGGGAGGAATAGAGGACCTCCCATTGCCTCCGCTGTGAGTGGACTTTTATTCACCTTTATTTACAAGTTAGAATGCATTTTTTTAAAATCCATTCTTCATATCTTTCATAATGATTGTGAACGATGAGCACAATTTTACAAAAAGTACAGTTCCCCTTTTAAGTTTTTTATTTGTATTTTTTCAAGATTGCGCTGCTGAAGTAGCAGAATATATACAAATATATATATATATATATATGATGGGATGATGAATACATGTTTAGTGTGTAGATGATGGGATGCTGTTTAGTGTGGCTTGAGTTGGTGGTAGCAGAAGAAGTGAATGATGTCATAAAAGCTGAGTATTGTATTCATAAAAGCACTTTGTGCTGAGAGCCATTTTATATTGAAAGAAAATGTCAAGATGCAGCCACATTTGTGGAGAAGGTTTGTCTGGATTATCGCCTTAGTCTTTGTCCTCTGAAAGTTATTAGTCCATGTTATTAGTCCATGTTATTAGTCCTTGTTATTAGTTCATGTTATTAGTCCTTGTTATTAGTCCTTGTTATTAGTCCTTGTTATTAGTCCATGTTATTAGTCCATGTTATTAGTCCTTGTTATTAGTCCTTGTTATTAGTCCATGTTATTAGTCCATGTTATTAGTCCTTGTTATTAGTCCATGTTATTAGTCCTTGTTATTAGTCCTTGTTATTAGTCCATGTTATTAGTCCTTGTTATTAGTCCATGTTATTAGTCCATGTTATTAGTCCTTGTTATTAGTCCATGTCCTCCAACTTTACAACATTTTGAGGAACGGCAAACTTACAAAACATTGGTTAGCATTTTTTTAATGACCTGTTTTTTTTTCTACCATAACTCAAGCTGTCATGCACCTCTTCATCGTCTTCATCGTCTTCATCGTCTTCATCGTCTTCATCGTCCCTTGCTGGAACTTGCTGTTTTTTTCACTGTTTCATTCACTCATTTCATGTGAACATCTATTTATGGTTTCATGTGTTTGCGCTCACATTGGCCATCATTGGCTGGTTGTGAGAAGTGTGAGTCAAACATGGATTGAGTTAATTGAGTTAATGAGTGAATGCACTGATGTGGGAGTGAATGGAGGGAAGAAGAAGAATCTCCCCAACATGTCCGAGGTGCAAACTAATAGAAGTCAAACAGAATGCCTTTTGGCCTCAGCTGGAGTCAATTCTCCCTTTGTCAATGCAGGCTCTGCCACGGTGGCCATTGTTGCGCTTGTTGGCCAAGGGATTGGATTCACCCCCCCCCCCCACCCATACCCCCCATCATCCCTGCTGCTGATTTCCCTGGCTCACAAATGGGCAGATTTAATTAGGACATTTGTGTGACTTATTAGCAAAAGGACTCTCGCTGTTTCCCTGAACAAATCATTTGGAAGAGAAAAAAGGGAAAAAGATGTCAGAAAGGTTGATGGCATGTGTGGAAAATGGCTGATGGCATGTGTGGAAAAGAAGCTGTTTGGAAATGAACTGTCTAAAAGAATAAAGGCTTTTTTAAAATACAACTTGTTGGTTTGAATTGTAGCTAATCAACATTGAATATGAAATAACAGCTAGCAGACTCTGTGGTGGACTTGTATGACACTAAGACTCAGACTAGATGTGACCAAGCCTAGTCTATGAGCATGAACTGATGAAGACTACATGGATGAGAGGCTGGATGGATTGGATGCCTGATCTACAATGACTAGGATGAAGGACAAGATCTATAGACAGACTTGTCATGTGTAGTGCAGTTCCACCTCTGAACTGACTTCAGGGCAAACCATACCTGCGGTGTTTTGGTGTTGTTAGCATTTGTTTTTCATCAATAGGACATCCAATATGAAGATGTCTCCTATGTCAAAAATACCTTTTGCAACATGCATTTTCTTGCCTGGGGATCATTCCAGTGCACCGTTGCTGGTGTTGTGGCAAAGACATCAATCATGCAGACTTCCAGAGCGCACCTTTGGTGTGCTACAAAAGCTTCTGTGGTCTACATTGCCAGGGTTCTATTTTGCAGGAAGGTGTGTGCTGAATGTTCAACAACATTGCACAACTGCACAGTTTGGACACCACAGTCACTACTTCCTGATAGTTCATATTGAACTACAAACATTTAGTCAAACACTCAGAGAGCACCTGTGGACACCACAGTGACTACTTCCTGAAAGTTCATATTGAAGTAGACAGATTTAGTGGGAGAGCACCTGTGGACACCACAGTGACTACTTCCTGAAAGTTCATATTGAACTACAAACATTTAGTCAAACACTCAGAGAGCACCTGTGGACACCACAGTGACTACTTCCTGATAGTTCATATTGAAGTAGACAGATTTAGTGGGAGAGCACCTGTGGACACCACAGTGACTACTTCCTGATAGTTCAGATTGAAGTAGACAGAGTTAGTGGGAGAGCACCTGGGAACACCACAGTGACTACTTCCTGATAGTTCATATTGAAGTAGACAGAGTTAGTGGGAGAGCACCTGTGGACACCACAGTGACTACTTCCTGATAGTTCATATTGAAGTAGACAGAGTTAGTGGTAGAGCACCCGTGGACACCACAGTGACTACTTCCTGAAAGTTCATATAGAAGTAGACAGATTTAGTGGGAGAGCACCTGTGGACACCACAGTGACTACTTCCTGATAGTTCATATTGAAGTAGACAGAGTTAGTGGGAGAGCACCTGTGGACACCACAGTGACTACTTCCTGATAGTTCATATTGAAGTAGACAGAGTTAGTGGTAGAGCACCTGTGGACACCACAGTGACTACTTCCTGAAAGTTCATATAGAAGTAGACAGATTTAGTGGGAGAGCACCTGTGGACACCACAGTGACTACTTCCTGAAAGTTCATATTGAAGTAGACAGAGTTAGTGGGAGAGCACCTGTGGACACCACAGTGACTACTTCCTGAAAGTTCATATTGAAGTAGACAGATTTAGTGGGAGAGCACCTGTGGACACCACAGTGACTACTTCCTGATAGTTCAGATTGAAGTAGACAGAGTTAGTGGGAGAGCACCTGTGGACACCACAGTGACTACTTCCTGATAGTTCAGATTGAAGTAGACAGAGTTAGTGGGAGAGCACCTGTGGACACCACAGTGACTACTTCCTGATAGTTCATATTGAAGTAGACAGAGTTAGTGGGAGAGCACCTGTGGACACCACAGTGACTACTTCCTGATAGTTCATATTGAAGTAGACAGAGTTAGTGGGAGAGCACACATGACTTCCACAGTAGCTGGGCTAGAGAATGGATGGTGGACTTTAGTCCTAAAGTCATCTGGGATAGGCTCCAGGTCACCTGTGGCTTTGGAGCGGATCAGCAGTGGGACTTGAGTCAGACTTTAGGCAAAGGAGTCTTCTTCCTCATATTGGCCTTCACGTCACCATCACACGCTACAAAAAGTCAATCATGCAAGTTATTTGCTCTTTGTTCCAACACACCCAAGCCCTCCTCTTACCGAGAGAAAAAGGTCAGAATTTTAATGGCTTTGCCCACTGTGGTAATCGCCTTTTTGTCTTCGCCTTTTACAAACTAAATGAAACGTTTAACCTATGGCGCTCCATCTTATTAAGCCAGGAGTTATTAACCATCTCCTCGCTGCCAGTGCTGCTCTTCACCGGCTGCTTGTGGCCCACATCCTTCTATTCCACTTTTGTCTTCGGGTCATCTTCTAGCAGGGACTAAGTCTCTGTCAAGACTTCTGTCACTTATTTATTTTCCTGTGCACACGTCTGTGATCCAGCAGGCTAACACGGAGGTGTTCTTTGCTAGCTGAAGACACAAACCTCCTCCAGGGCTCCACAGAGGAATGTGTCCCTCTAGTTTGCGTTCAAGACGTTCTAAAACCTTTCTTTGCACCCACAATAGAAACTGGACATCCCCATTTGTCCAAAGCCAATCATTCTTTGTCAATACACAAACTAAGAAAGAAATAACTGTTTCCATAAACTTTGGTTAAATGAATGAATTCTCTCTCTTTGCGGAACTTTTCACTTGCACAAAATCAAAAATGCAAACACAAAAATGTCACTCCAGGTTTTGTGCAAGAGAGCGTCTGTGTAAAACAATGTGGACGCTCCTGGCCTGAACTCGAACTGCCAACTAAGAACAACGTTGTTGAAGTCAGAATGGAACCATAGTTCTGCCCCACAATCCATCATGGTTAGTTAGGACTGCAACAATTCATCAATAAAATACCATTTTGTTTTAGATTCTGTTGATTTGATTAATCACTTAAATGTAACTAATAAAACGGGATCAAATCCAGACTGCATTGAGTGCGTGGAACTCAAAATACGCGGTTATGGTTTCAGCACGGCCGCTTCAGTTGAGCAAACATGAGAGCGGTGGCGTGTGTGTGCCGTAATCTGAGTAGCGAACAGCACACACCTTGAAATGATCAAGTTGATGATGTGCAATCATTAGACCAGGGGTCGGCTACCCGCGGCTCCGGAGCCGCATGCGGCTCTTTGACCACTCTGATGCGGCTCAGCTGCATACTTGCCGACCCTTCCGGTTTTCCCAGCAGCTTACTTACGATCTCCGTGACTCTCCTAGAAATCCCTCAAAGAAAATATTTTCAGATTTTCACCTTAACAACTGAATTAAGGGCATAACCTGATGGCTCTGCATTTATTGTCCTCAATAGGTTGTACAAACAGCATGCCAGACAGGTCTCATGTTGTATTGAGCTTGGACTCGTACACGTAGGAGACAGCAAGGCATACTTGGTCAACAGCCACACAGTTTACACTGACGGTTGCGGTATAAAACAACTTTAACACTGTTACGTTACAAATATGCGCCACACTGTGAACCCACACCAAAAAAGAATGACAAACACATTTCTGGAGAACCTGCGCACCGTAACACAACATAAACACAACACAACAAATACCCAGAATGCCATGCAGCCGTGACTCCAAACCCCCCCCCCCCCCCCCTCCGTGCGTTGGTTGAGGTGGGCGGGTTTTGGTGGTAGCGGAAGAGTCAGGGCTGCATGGCATTCTGGGTATTTGTTTTGTTGTGTTTATGTTGTGTTACAGTGCGGATGTTCTCCAGAAATGTGTTTGTCATTCTTTTTTAGTGTGGTGCATATTTGTAACGTAACAGTGTTAAAGTTTTTTTCTACGGCCACCGTCAGTGTAAACTGTGTGGCTGTTGACCAAGTATGCCTTGCCGTCACTGACGTGTGCAAACAGAAGCTACAATCAACATGTGTGACCGAGCAGGTGCGCTATATTTGCAGACTGTAGAGGGTGTAAAAGCAGTGCTATCAAGCCTTGCACCTTCAGGCGTCTCCCGGGAAAATTTGGGAACGTTGGCAAGTATGACGCTGTCAATCACCATTCATATAAACCTTGCGGGCCGCGTTAACATTAAGTTGTCATAATAAGGTGCGGACCGGGGCGTGTGTTTGAGACCCCTGGTTAAAACATAGCACTAAGCAAAAAAAGCTTTGTATGCAGTGTTATTTCATTTTAAATTTTCAAAAAAGTTATGTGGCTCCCATTATTCTCTTTAATTTGTGAAACTTGTCAAAATGTCTCTTTGAGTGGTAAAGGTTGCCGACCCCTGCATTAGACTAACACACTGAACGTTGTGGCTCGCAGAGAAAATGTTTCTTTCCACTATTTGACCTAAAATGACTGACGCTATAAAGTGTCTTTTTTATGATTACTCGGTTAATCGAACAAACTAATCGATAGCTGCAACTGTCTACATCAGGGGTATCCAAAGTGCGGCCCGGGGGCCATTTGCGGCCTGCAGGTCATTTTTTAACGGCCCCACGGCACATTCTAAAAATACGATAAAAAACATAAAAAGTGGTATAAAAGAGTAAAGAGGTGACAATAAAATGTTGCTATGTTGACTCTAATAACACTAAGCTGTCATGCAGGCTGCTTCTTTCTTTAAAACATTCATATTCAGAGCTTTATTTGTCCATTCTTAACTTGTACAAGACACATAAGAACTGAAATTACATTTTCGGCACAATCCCGCTAAGAGCAGACATACGTTACAGGGAGACAAGACGGGACCGCCAACGGATCAGCCACTTAGGGCGCTCCTTAAAAAGGTGGGAAAAAGGTGACATTGGGGAAGGGGGGGAGAGTAAAAAAATATCAGTCTGAGGCTGGACCCTCAGGAATGGTCCAGACTGAGTCTGAGGAAAAAACCTCACATAGCATGGCACACATAAACATGGTACATGTAATCACAACAACTCGCAACAGAGTCATCCAACAGGACTTTGGAGGCCGGCAGCTGCTGTTGAGCGCTACTCAGCCCCCACAACCCCGGAGGAATTAAGCAGTGGTGAAGGCGTTGATTTGGGGAGGGGTGTGTGCGTGCATGTATGCCCAATTAACTTGGGTGAGATGTTGGAATTGTCTTTATGGGCCGAGGCCGGCCCCAAGAGTTCAAGAGTTCAAGAGTCCGACCCAGGTGCTTTTGAAAAAAAAGGGAAAGGTCAAAAGCGTCCATCTTTGAGGAGTCCTCAGGGGAGTGTTTTCCAACAGCCTGTTCCTCAAGGCCATTCGAGGGAGTCAAATCGTAGATTAAGATGTTGTTTAACATAAACATAATAATGAATCAAAAACAATGTTATTATGAATTATTGACCTATTCAAGGCTCCAATTAGGTCACATTAAATATTCCACTTTGAGATATTTTTTGGGGAAAATGTTGCATATTTTGTGTTTGCCATATAAAAAACTGTTTTTTTTTTTTTTTTTAAAGAAGTGCCTAAAATGAACAAACAAGGAACATAATAAACAACAATACAAGTTATAATTGACGGATAGATCTGAAGTTGATCTCGAGACTATTGTGTTAACAGTTTTTTTTTTTAAAAGTACGATTTACCGTAATTTCCGGACTATAAGCCGCTACTTTTTCCCCTCGTTCTGGTCCCTGCGGCTTATACAAGGGTGCGGCTTATTTACGGCCTGTTCTTCTCCGACACCGACGAAGAGGATTTGGGTGGTTTGAGTACGCAGGAGGAAGACGATGACACAATGATTAAAGACTGACTTTTCATATACTGGTAGGCTGGCTATTTTGATAACGTACAGGCGAGCACTTTGTATTACTTTGCAGCGTTGTATTATTTGTACTCTGCACGAATGCTGTTCGCCATGTCAAAGATGTGAAAGTTGGATTGAATGATTGAAACATTTATTGTTAATAAATGGGACGCTTTGCGTTCCCAAACAGTCATCTCTGTCCCGACAATCCCCTCCGTGGTAGCAGGAACCCCTATATACTACGCTAATTACACTATATACTACGCTAATTACACTATATACTACGCTAATTACACTATATACTACGCTAATTACACTATATACTACGCTAATTACACATCAAAACCCTGCGGCTTATAGTCGGGTGCGGCTTATATATGGAGCAATCTGTATTTTCCCCTAAATTTAGCTGGTGCAGCTTATAGTCAGGTGCGGCTTATAGTCCGGAAATTAGGGTATTTTTTAACACTTTACTGAGCAGGACCCTTTTGGATCCCCAATCATTTTAGTGGGACTTTTTTTTTTTAAGTGTCATTGCTCAAAAAATAATAATACATTAAAATCAATGTTGTTATGAGTTATGTTATGAGCTCCAATTATTATATAATCTGAAATTTTACACTTTAAAATTTTATTGGGGGAAAATATTTCATATTTTGTGTTTTTTCCATAAAAAACTGGGTTTTATTTGACAAAAAGGGCATACAACTTAAATCTAAAAAAAACAAAAACGTTATATTGACAGATATACGTAATGTTGATCTAGATATTTAAACTTTGAATAATAATAATACTAAATAATGACATTTTTTAAATTTTTTGAACCTAAACCCTTTGGAGTCCCGGGATCAAGCCTGAGTGGAGGCCTAAATGTATATTTTTTATACATATATTGTATTTGTTTTTAAAATAAAAAATATGAAAATGGCCCCCGCTTGCTCTGATTTTTTAGTGTGCGGCCCTCAGTGGAAAAAGTTTGGACACCCCTGGTCTACATAAATACGGTGGTGTGCCGTCAGGGCCAGCAAGACCTTCTCTGCTGGCCTAACAGAACCAGAAACCGTCATCATAATTAAAGATACAATTATTTTTTGACTTACTTTCCCTAAATTTGTAAAAATATTCATATTGTCTTCATGTCATTTTATGATCCTTCCAGCGCTGCTTTTACTTTTACTTTCTATCCAATCAGAATTCAGCTAGCTGATGTTGCCATGCTGTAACAAATCTGTCTTCAGAATCAACAATGCGGGCGTCTGTGCACTGTCAGTGAACGGGCACATACAGTTGATAGACAGTTGCCATAGCCAATCAGATCAGGAGTTGTTGTCAGTAAGGCCTTCTCACGTTGAAGGTGACATTTACGCGTCCTGTGATTGGATACTCACCGGGATCGTTAGCGGATGAATTAGAGAACACATACAGTTGATAGACACTTGCAATAGCCAATCAGATCACAAGTTGTTGACAGTAGCTGTTCTGCTACAACTAGAAGTAGTAAACTCTTGTTGTTATGAGTGTATTTGTCGCCATCCTGTGGTCAGGGCAGGTAATACATCGTTGAGAAGTGTGTACTTTCAATCAAACTTTAGTGACCACAAGTTGCATAAGCCAAGCAGACAAATGTACAGTATATGTTTGAATTGCTGATGCCTTTTAATAGATTTTTAAATACGCCAGAAAATTACCCGTTTTGTATACGGTTGATGTTGTTCAATGGCCAGTAAATGTGTTCCTGTATAGTATTTGTCCAGCAATGGTCATGTGGTGACATCAATGATGCTATTTTGAGAGGTCATCATTGAAGTCGTCACTGAAGGCCTAGGTGGGAAACGCACGGCATAAATAGTACATCGCTCTACAATTTAAAAACAACTTTTATCAACTCAGGCTAATTTCCAGTGTTTGGTACATTTCTGATTGACGGCTTTTCCTGACAAGATGCAACGTGATTGATGATTTGTGTAAAAGTAACAATTACCACATCTTGGTGGAGTGCTATCAAATAAGGCTGCCATTAACGAGGCTATGAATAGACCTTTGCAAGCCGTGCAGACTGACACTGGTCAACATGGAGACGTTTGATCCGCAGCCCAGTCAGCTCTTCCAGTAGGCGGCTTGCTATGTCTTGCTGCCATCTTACTTCTGTCCGGCTGTTTCCACACAAACACCTCAAGATTGCTTCCAACAATCAGCATCCAAGTTTCAAGGACAGGAAAAAGGAGTTAATAGGAGTAAATACAGCAAGTGGGTTCATCTGGAAGAGAGCACAGCTGCGAGCCTCCTGCGGCGCCGCCTGATTGCTTTAAGAATGCACGCTTACACCAATAATCAGCATAAATTCACCAGGAGAAGAAAGTTTCAGTCCACAAGTGTGAGGAGAGAGATGTTGTGTCCTAATCCTTCCCCCTGGAACTCCGGCGGCGTTCAACTGGCTGCAATGAGTGCCATGCGGGGAGTAAATGGAGGGAGACCAGCGACCACAATGGCTGCTCTTGTCAAAGAGAGGATTAGAGGAAGAGCGATGCTCTGGTGGAGTCCAGCCCGCAGAGACAAAGTCCACAGTTTACACTCCTGGACTTGGCCGCTGCGCAGAGGGACTTCCTGGTTGGCTACACCTGCAAAGTGTTGTTAACAAAATGTTGTTCAACTTTAACTCATAAGCGCTCTTGGTCATACAAGCAGGATGTTGCTTTAGCAACATGAATGTTATGTGATCATCAATCAGATTACAATGTTACTTTGTACATGGACCCTGAAAAAATGATCCCATTACGACCTGCATTTTTGTGCATCACACCTTAAATCAAAATACTTTTTTGACACGCGCAGCACATACCAGAAACACCAGAATGTATTTATAAATGTTTCCCACTGTTAGCTACTTTTGTTTTAGCTCTCTCTATGAATGTGGGCTGTTCTGTGCCCTCCATGTGGTGACATGTTACAACATTCTCTGTCTGAGGCTAGCAGTTAGCACTTAGCATAGCTGTAAGGACGTGGATACCTTCTTTTATTGTTACATGGACACATGACACTCCAGACCAGACCTGGGCATTCTACGGCCCGCGGGCCACATCCGGCCCTTTGTGCGTCCCTGTCCGGCCTGCGTGAGGACAATCATAAATTACAAAATACATTTAAAAAAGTATTTATGTCGAGTGTGCAATACAACGGTGCTGCTTTTGTTTTGAAAAGCGTTATTTGTATTACTTCCGTGTGGACGTATGCTCGTGCGCGATTGTGAGTGAATGTGAACAGCGGCAATCACAAATTACAAAATACATTTCAAAAAGTATCTATGCCGTGCGTGCAATACAACTGTGCTGCTTTTATTTTGAAAAGTGTTATTTATGGGCGTATGTCCGTGTGTAACCTGTGAGTGAAGGTGCATAGCGACAAGTGATGCCCGGTTACGCCCGAGGCGCCAAAAAGAGAAAAGTGCCGTGTTTTCAACAAGACATGGACTGCCAAGTATTTCTTTACAGAAATGAAAGGTTTGTGGTACACAGCTTGCTGTGTTTAAAGAATATCATTTGAATCGCCACTACATGACGAAGCACCAGGAAAAATACCAGAATCTGTCTGATGAAGCGCGCGCAAGAGAGGCTGATGCGTTGATGGTAAAACTGCAAACCCAACAAGGACTTTTTGCCAAATTTCACACCCCCAGATATGCAGCCGTCAGGACAAGTTTCGTCATTTCTCACAAAATCGCCAGAAAAAGTAAGGCGTTTTCTGACGGAGAGTTTATTAACTCTGTTGCACTGATATGTCCGGAGAAGAGGGGTGCATTTGAGAACGTGTCACTCTCCCGACGCACTGTAACGATGCGGGTAGAGACCATTGCTGGAAATTTGGAGCTTCAGGTGAAGAACAGAACGGCCGACTTTGACTGTTTTTCGCTGGCTTTGGATGAGAGCTGCGATGTACGTAACTCTGCCTAGCTGCTCATCTTCTTACGTGGGATAACTGCAGACTTTCAAATCACGGAGGAGCTGGCAGCCATTCAGTCAATTCAAGGGACAACCACAGGTAATGACTTGTTCACATAGGTAAATGCCTGTTTGGACATGTTAGGACTGAAATGGGACAAGCTGGCAGGTGTGACAACAGATGGTTGTCCAAATCTGACGGGGAAAAATGTAGGACTTTTAAAGAGGATGCAGGATGAAGTGACAGAAATTGACATTTTTGCATTGTATTATACATCAGGAAGTGTTGTGTAAGACAGTGTTAAAAATAAAACCATCAAAAGCAATCTGCTTTTGTATAAAGTTAAGTTAGGTTAAATTAAATTATTATTATCATTATTATTATTTATCTTACGGTATATCAAAAATAATTTGAGCAAAATTTAATTGAAATATTGTCGGTGTGGCCCTCCAGTAGTGCTCAGGTTGCCCTCCAGTAGTGCTCAGGTTGCGGCCCCTGGTAAAAATGATTTGCCCACCCCTGCTCCAGACCATATTTATGTTTTTGCCTAGTCTGGTTTTAAAGCAACAAACTCAAGAGTGTATAACTTCTGTACATGTGGAATGTGGGAGACAATCGCTTCATTCCAAGACAGAGGCCTAGTAGTTAGAGTGTCCGCCCTGAGATGGGTAGGTTTTGAGTTCAAACCCCGCCAGAGTCATACCAAAGACTATAGAAATGGTAGCCATTACCTCCCTGCTTGGCACTCAGCATCAAGGGTTGGAATTGGGGGTTAAATCACCAAATGATTCCCGAGCACAGCCACCGCCGCAGCCACAGCCACACCCGCCCTAACGCTAACCCTAACCCACTTCACGTGTTGAAATCAATCAATCAATGTTTATTTATATAGCCCTAAATCACAAGTGTCTCAAAGGGCTGTATAAGCCACAACGACATCCTCGGTACAGAGCCCACATACGGGCAAGGAAAAACTCACCCCAGTGGGACGTCGGTGAATGACTATGAGAAACCTTGGAGAGGACCGCATATGTGGGTAACCCCCCCCCCCTCTAGGGGAGACCGAAAGCAACGGATGTCGAGTGGGTCTGACATAACATTGTGAAAGTCCAGTCCACAGTGGATCCAACACATCAGCGGGAGTCCAGTCCACAGCGGGGCCAACAGGAAACCATCCCGAGCGGAGACGGGTCAGCAGCGCAGAGATGTCCCCAACCGATGCATAGGCTAGTGGTCCACCCGGGGTCCCGGCTCTGGACAGCCAGCACTTCATCCATGGCCACCGGACCTATGCAACTCCCCCTCGCAAGGGACAGGGGAGAAGAGGAGAGAAGAAAAGAAACGGCAGATCAACTGGTCTAAAAAAGGGGGGGTCTATTTAAAGGCTAGATTATACAAATGAGTTTTAAGATGGGACTTAAATGCTTCTACTGAGGTAGCATCTCTAACTGTTACCGGGAGGGCATTCCAGAGTACTGGAGCCCGAATAGAAAACGCTCTATAGCCCGCAGACTTTTTTTTGGCTCTGGGAATCACTAATAAGCCGGAGTTCTTTGAACGCAGATTTCTTGTCGGGACATATGGTACAATACAATCGGCGAGATAGGCTGGAGCTAAACCGTGTAATATTTTATACGTAAGTAGTAAAACCTTAAAGTCGCATCTTAAGTGCACAGGAAGCCAGTGCAAGTGAGCCAGTATAGGCGTAATATGATCAAACTTTCTTGTTTTTGTCAAAAGCCTTGCAGCCGCATTTTGTACCAACTGTAATCTTTTAATGCTAGACATAGGGAGGCCCGAAAATAATACGTTACAGTAATCGAGACGAGACGTAACGAACGCATGAATAATAATCTCAGCGTCGCTAGTGGACAAGATGGAACGAATTTTAGCGATATTACGGAGATGAAAGAAGGCCGTTTTAGTAACACTCTTAATGTGTGACTCAAACGAGAGAGTTGGGTGGAAGATAATACCCAGATTCTTTACCGAGTCTCCTTGTTTAATTGTTTGGTTGTCAAATGTTAAGGTGGTATTATTAAATAGATGTTGGTGTCTAGCAGGACCGATAATCAGCATTTCCGTTTTCTTAGCGTTGAGTTGCAAAAAGTTAGCGGACATCCATTGTTTAATTTCATTAAGACACGCCTCCAGCTGACTACAGTCCGGCGTGTTGGTCAGCTTTAGGGGCATGTAGAGTTGAGTGTCATCAGCATAACAGTGAAAGCTAACACCGTACTTGCGTATGATGTCACCCAGCGGCAGCATGTAAATACTAAAGAGTGCAGGGCCAAGAACCGAACCCTGGGGAACTCCGCACGTTACCTTGACATAGTCCGAGGTCACATTGTTATGGGAGACGCACTGCATCCTGTCAGTAAGATAAGAGTTAAACCAAGACAAGGCTAAGTCTGACATACCAATACGTGTTTTGATACGCTCTAATAAAATATTATGATCGACGGTATCGAAAGCGGCGCTAAGATCAAGAAGCAGCAACATAGATGACGCATCAGAATCCATCGTTAGCAATAGATCATTAGTCATTTTTGCGAGGGCTGTCTCCGTAGAGTGATTTGCCCTGAAACCGGATTGAAAAGGTTCACAGAGATTGTTAGTCACTAAGTGTTCATTTAGCTGCTGTGCAACAATTTTTTCGAGAATTTTGGAAATAAACGGAAGGTGGGAGACCGGTCGGTAGTTTACCATGAGGTCAGGATCGAGGTTAGGTCTTTTGAGCAGAGGATGAATAACCACTTTTTAGAATGCTACTGGAACAGTGCCGGAGGAAAGTGATAAGTTTATAATATTTAACACTGATGGACCTAATAATACAAACAGTTCCTTGATAAGTTTCCCAGGAAGTGGGTCAAGTAAACATGTTGTTTGTTTTATCCCACTTACACGCTGTAATAATTCCTCTAATGTTATTTCATCAAAAATAGAGAGACTATTTTGGAGGGCAGTGTCCGTCGTATATACAGTCGTATTTGTGTTAATAGAGCCCAGTTGTAGCTGGGATGCGTTGTCTTTAATCTCCTTTCTAATGAGTTCAATTTTCTTATTAAAGAAATTCATAAAATCATCTGCCGAGTGGGTGGAGCTACTGGGAGGAGTCCCTTGTTGGGTTAGCGATGCTACTGTACTAAACAGAAATTTAGGATCGTTTTTGTTGAGGCGGATGAGATTTGAGTAGTATTTAGCTTTAGCTAAGGTAAGCATGCGTTTATAAGTTATTAAACTATCACTCCATGCTTGATGGAAAACCTCAAGTTTAGTCGCGCGCTATTTGCGTTCCAGTTTTCTACATGATAATTTATGAGCTCTAATTTCTTCTGTAAACCATGGGGTGCGCCTTTTAGGGGCCCTTTTTTGCTTTAGCGGTGCT
>NC_084745.1:5402064-5412064 GCF_033978785.1 Entelurus aequoreus
AATATAATTAAATTATACCGACATACCATATATTATACCAACATACCATATATTATACCGACATACCATATATTATACCGACATACCATACATTATATCGACTTACCATATATTATACCGACATACCAAATATTATACCAACATACCATATGTTATATCGACATACCATATGTTATACCAACATACCATATGTTATATCGACATACCATATATTATACCGACATACCATATGTTATACCTGCATACCATATGGTATACCGACATACCATATATTATACCAACATACCATATAGTATACCGACATACCATATATTATACCGACATACCAAATATTATACCAACATACCATATGTTATATCGACATACCATGTATTATACCGACATACCATATATTATACCGACATACCATATATTATACCGACATACCATATATTATATTGACATACCATATATTATACCAACATACCATATGTTATACCGACATACCATATATTATACCGACATACCATATGTTATACCGACATACCATATATTATACCGACATACCAAATTTTATACCAACATACCATATGTTATATCAACATACCATATATTATACCGACATACCATATGTTATACCGACATACCATATATTATACCGACATACCATATATTATACCGACATACCATATGTTATATCGACATACCATATATTATACTGACATAGCAAATATTATACCAACATACCATATGTTATACCGACATACCATATATTATACCGACATACCAAATATTACACCTACATACCATATGTTATATCGACATACCATATATTATACCGACATACCATATGTTATACCGACATACCATGTATTATACCGACATACCATATATTATACCGACATACCATATATTATACCGACATACCATATATTATACCGACATACCATATATTATACCGACCTACCAAATTTTATACCAACATACCATATGTTATATCGACATACCATATATTATACCGACATACCATATGTTATACCGACCTACCATATGTTATACCGACATACCATATGTTATACCGACATACCATATATTATACCAACATACCATATATTATACCGACATACCATATATTATACCGACATACCATATATTATACCGACATACCATATATTATACCGACATACCATATATTATACCAACATACCATATGTTATACCGACATACCATATGTTATACCAACATACCATATGTTATACCGACATACCATATATTATACCGACATACCAAATATTATACCAACATACCATATGTTATACCGACATACCATATATTATACCGACATACCAAATATTATACCAACATACCATATGTTATATCGACATACCATATATTATACCGACATACCAAATATTATACCGACATACCGTATGTTATATCGACATACCATATATTATACCGACATACCATATGTTATACCGACATACCATATATTTTTGTGTGTGGCCAGGGACAACAATGAGACCTGGTCTTGGGTCCATGTGTGGCGAGGGACAATAATGAGACCTGGTCTTGGGTCCATGTGTGGCCAGGGACAATAATGAGACCTGGTCTTGGGTCCATGTGTGGCCAGGGACAACAATGAGACCTGGTCTTGGGTCCATGTGTGGCCAGGGACAATAATGAGACCTGGTCTTGGGTCCATGTGTGGCCAGGGACAATAATGAGACCTGGTCTTGGGTCCATGTTTGGCCAGGGACAATAATGAGTCCTGGTCTTGGGTCCATGTGTGGCCAGGGACTATAATGAGACCTGGTCTTGGGTCCATGTGTGGCCAGGGACAATAATGAGTCCTGGTCTTGGGTCCATGTGTGGCCAGGGACTATAATGAGACCTGGTCTTGGGTCCATGTGTGGCCAGGGACAATAATGAGACCTGGTCTTGGGTCCATGTGTGGCCAGGGACAATAATGAGTCCTGGTCTTGGGTCCATGTGTGGCCAGGGACTATAATGAGACCTGGTCTTGGGTCCATGTGTGGCCAGGGACAATAATGAGACCTGGTCTTGGGTCCATGTGTGGCCAGGGACAATAATGAGTCCTGGTCTTGGGTCCATGTGTGGCCAGGGACAACAATGAGACCTGGTCTTGGGACTATCTTTCAGACTATTTATGACTGAGAAGCTCGGATAATGAAATGAATTTTTTCTGGCAGCTTTTTTAAATCCACTTTTTTCCACAGCGTTGCAACTCTGAACTTATCTGGGTTTGGCCAACATGTAAATAAATAAATAATAAATAATAAACATGTCTTCTTCATCCATCCCTCTCGCCTTGGTGACTTGATGGAATCACAGAAATTGCAACTCTGAGCGTGTGTTGTCCCGAGTCACGCCGGGTGTTGTTGAGTCAAATGGATGCGATTGCTAGCAACACTGCTGAGGAATCTTTTTTCATTGAGAGCAAATTCCAGTTGAAAAGTAAATAGTTTGCAATGTTATTGTTGTGAAGACAATTTTAAATGTCACTCAAAATGTTTTATAACAGCCAGAGGTTAGTTTTGAAAAAGCCACCTAGTTAATTGGTTAGTTGTCTAAAGAAAGACAACATGACATTACCTACAGCCGCACAATGGAGACTCCACCAACTGGTGGTGTGCAAACAGAAGCCCGAAACTATTGGAATGCTGTCCTCACTGCTCACACCAACATTTGTGTCAACAACATACTCATCTGGACTTGTGTGGAACTGGCCTCAGGACCAGGTCTCATGCGGTCTCAAAGCAGCGAGGTAATATTCCGGTAACTGCAAGGCAGCGAGGTGGAGCACCAGGCCACACCACGGCTCCTGGAGGCTACAAGAGGGAAGGTCGTAAGGATGTGTCAGCGAGCATCATGTCAAGTCTGCCTTGCGGCCCCGCAGAGATCTCCAGACTAATCCTCTTCTACAATAGAGAGTCTCTGCAGTCTGGACACAATGAGGTCTGAGTCCAGCCCGGAATGACTCACAATGGTAATTACTTGCCAATTACCAGGGTTAATACTCAACAACACGACCTCTTGGCTCTGCCATCCATACGTGATGTTCACAACTTCTAGCAAGGTGATGGTGCAACACTCTGTCAATGGTGATGATGGTGCACCACTGAGTCAATGGTGATGATGGTGCACCACTGAGTCAATGGTAATGATGGTGCACCACTGAGTCAATGGGGATGATGGTGCACCACTCAGTCAATGGTGATGATGGTGCACCACTCAGTCAATGGTGATGATGGTGCACCACTCAGTCAATGGTGATGATGGTGCACCACTGAGTCAATGGTAATGATGGTGCACCACTGAGTCAATGGGGATGATGGTGCACCACTGAGTCAATGGTAATGATGGTGCAACACTGAGTCAATGGTGATGATGGTGCACCACTGATTCAATGGGGATGATGGTGCACCACTCAGTCAATGGTGATGATGGTACACCACTCAGTCAATGGTGATGATGGTGCACCACTCAGTCAATGGGGATGATGGTGCACCACTCAGTCAATGGTGATGATGGTGCAACACTCAGTCAATGGTGATGATGGTGCACCACTGAGTCAATGGTGATGATGGTGCACCACTCAGTCAATGGTGATGATGGTGCACCACTCAGTCAATGGTGATGATGGTGCACCACTGAGTCAATGGGGATGATGGTGCACCACTCAGTCAATGGTGATGATGGTGCACCACTCAGTCAATGGTGATGATGGTGCACCACTCAGTCAATGGTGATGATGGTGCAACACTCTGTCAATGGTGATGATGGTGCACCACTCAGTCAATGGTGATGATGGTGCACCACTCAGTCAATGGTGATGATGGTGCAACACTCTGTCAATGGTGATGATGGTGCACCACTCAGTCAATGGTGATGATGGTGCAACACTCTGTCAATGGTGATGATGGTGCAACACTGAGTCAATGGTGATGATGGTGCACCACTCAGTCAATGGTGATGATGGTGCAACACTGAGTCAATGGTGATGATGGTGCAACACTGAGTCAATGGTGATGATGGTGCAACACTGAGTCAATGGTGATGATGGTGCAACACTCTGTCAATGGTGATGATGGTGCAACACTGAGTCAATGGTGATGATGGTGCAACACTGAGTCAATGGGGATGATCAATCAATCAATCAATGGTTATGGTGCACCACTGAGTCAATGGTGATGATGGTGCAACACTGAGTCAATGGTGATGATGGTGCAACACTGAGTCAATGGTGATGATGGTGCAACACTGAGTCAATGGTGATGATGGTGCAACACTCTGTCAATGGTGATGATGGTGCAACACTGAGTCAATGGTGATGATGGTGCAACACTGAGTCAATGGGGATGATGGTGCACCACTGAGTCAATGGTGATGATGGTGCAACACTCTGTCAATGGTGATGATGGTGCAACACTGAGTCAATGGTGATGATGGTGCAACACTCAGTCAATGGTGATGATGGTGCAACACTCTGTCAATGGTGATGATGGTGCAACACTGAGTCAATGGTGATGATGGTGCAACACTGAGTCAATGGTGATGATGGTGCAACACTGAGTCAATGGTGATGATGGTGCACCCCTCAGTCAATGGTGATGATGGTGCAACACTGAGTCAATGGTGATGATGGTGCAACACTGAGTCAATGGTGATGATGGTGCAACACTGAGTCAATGGTGATGATGGTGCAACACTGAGTCAATGGTGATGATGGTGCACCACTCAGTCAATGGTGATGATGGTGCAACACTGAGTCAATGGGGATGATGGTGCACCACTCAGTCAATGGTGATGATGGTGCAACACTGAGTCAATGGTGATGATGGTGCAACACTGAGTCAATGGTGATGATGGTGCACCACTCAGTCAATGGTGATGATGGTGCACCACTCAGTCAATGGTGATGATGGTGCAACACTGAGTCAATGGTGATGATGGTGCACCACTGAGTCAATGGTGATGATGGTGCACCACTGAGTCAATGGTGGCCAACACCTAAGGGGTACGTTCCAAACAATTGGGACATAGTGGACACACCCAACTTGCGTTCCAGTTAAACACAAATATGGACGGTGAAGGGAGAACTTTTCCTACGTGTGTTCGTTTAATCTCTAACAAAGCTGACAAGTCCTTGTCAATTTTCAGATTCACCATTTTCGATGTATTTTCCCGAGATTGAAGCACAGAACTAGAATTCCCTGAAGACCACACGTCGGGGGAAGGGAGACATCCTGCTTCCTCACAAAAGGTCTTTCTTCCCCTGCCCCCAAAGTCTGATATCCTTCTCCAAAGGGTTGCCTTTGTCTCGTCTGACTCCGGTTTCCATGGTAACTGCCCCTCCGCTGTCTTATCTGGATACCTCACACCCTCTATTGTGTCACCCTAAATATGGCTGCTATTTTTAAAGTAACAATTTACAGAAATACCTTATAATATTATACAATAATGCCATGCTAATGAGCATGATAGGGATATACATACCGTGTACCAATGTATAAGGTGTGTGTGTATGCTAGCAAGATGTGTAGTTCAATTCCTCCGATGGCAAATATAATCAGCTTGAATTTGCATGAATGTGTGACAGCACATTTAGGAGGAAATGTCAGATTTGTCAGCATTAAAAGGATTCCTAATGTTATCTTTATATTGATACATTTAACACTTTAATGGCTGTAATTAGCAGTTTTTCGATTAGACTGATTGAATTTATGTTATTTATATTTTATATATATATTATATTATATTATTTATTTATTTATATTTATTATTGTCTATTGTGAGCGAACTGTGGTGCTGAATTTTCCCCAGGGATCAATAAAGTACTTTCTATTCTAAATATAGCTTCATAGATAGATAGATAGTACTTTATTGATTCCTTCAGGAGAGTTCCCTCAGGAAAATTAAAATAAAATGAAAAAGGAATTCAATTTTTTTTGCAAAATCCTACTAAATTGTCATGGATTTTCTGCTCAGCCATTCCATTGTATAAATGGAATACACACATGCATGTGTTTTGTAAACTCAGCAAGTACTAGTATTAGTAGTAGTAGTACTAAAGAGTTACAATATTGTACATCACTAATTTCCAGGTTGTTAATACAACATGTTCCAAAAGGAGTAGGAAGAAGCAACGTTTATTTAATATTACCCCTTTTCTGTTTCATAACACATTTGTTTGTCCACTTCCTGTGCTCAATCTGTAACACAAACAAATACATCATTAGTATGAGTATTGATTTTGAATGCACGTTCAAACCGAAGCCCACAATACTTAGCATAGATCCAAAATACATCAATATTTGTTCTATCATTAAATCTCAATTATAAGCATTGCTATTACATTCAGTATTACAAAAACATTGTAAATACTTGTTGAATCATCAGGTCATATTTATGTTTCAAATAAATGTTTAGTCAAATTAAAAGGTTGAACATTTTACAAATGTAATGATCAATAACAAATACAAGGTTATAAGACTTAAAGTGTTTTTACCAACCTCATACCTGGGATGATGTGCCACCTTAGGGGACAACCCTTGTTAAAAGTGAACAAAGGAAGGAACACAACGTCACAATCTTGGACAAACTCCTGTCAAATCACGCCAAAACTGTTCAGTTGTACAGAGATGGACTTTACTTTGTGGGCAAACTGCCGCTAATTGGAGGAGAATATCCCTACAAAATGCTATTCTCTCTATTTAATAACTTGATAGGCCCGCTAATTTCTCCTGACAAAGAGTAGTGCACCCACAAATCTATGAGGTACCAATTACAACAGTAGAGGTACTAGAGAGGACCATCAGCCAGTTTCTCTGGAACTGGCTAGGACTTCCTGGGTCCTTGAGCAGCATTGCCCTACATGACCAATCCACCAAACTGCACTTCGGTCTCTGCGGCCTCTGGAAGGAATCTGAAATCACCCCATAGAGGTGATCATGTCCAGGGACTCTGCAGACGTCCAGCTGGCCTCGGTAGGAACTGTTGTTAAGGAAGTGGCACAAGACTTTGGTAGGTACTGTGGCAATAGGAAGGAAGGCCAGGCCTGGGTAGCTTTCCTAAGCCACGCTACGACCGGGCCCGCGGCAAGAACAAGCGCCAACTGGTCCAAGACAAGATCTGTGCAGAGGTGGAGGAAGAACGTCACAGTAGATGGTCAGCATGTCCAAACAAGGCACATGGACATGGTGGGAGCATGCAGAACCTCCAAACTCACCTGGGCAGAGCTCTGGAAAGCTGAACCTCTGCGTACAAGTTCCTCGTTCCATCTAAGTACACGGTTCTCATTCTATCTGTGTACAAGGTTCTCATTCCATCTGTGGACAAGGTTCTCATTCCATCTGTGGACAAGTTCCTCATTCCATCTGCGTACAAGTTCCTCATTCCATCTGCGTACAAGGTTCTCATTCCAACTGTGGACAAGGTTCTCATTCCATCTGTGGACAAGTTCCTCTTTCCATCTGCGTACAAGTTCCTCATTCCATCTGCGTACAAGGTTCTCATTCCATCTGTGGACAAGTTCCAACTGCACACCTGGTACCTAGCAGACAGTCCAGAAGGCATCCAGCAGACAGTCCAGAGGGCATCTAGCAGACAGTCCTGAGGGCATCTAGCAGACAGTCCTGAGGGCATCTAGCAGACAGTCCAGAGGGCATCCAGCAGACAGTCCAGAGGGCATCTAGCAGACAGTCCAGAGGGCATCTAGCAGACAATCCAGAGGGCATCTTGCAGACAGTCCAGAGGGCATGGAGCAGACAGTCCAGAGGGCATCTAGTAGACAGTCCTGAGGGCATCTAGCAGACAGTCCTGAGGGCATCTAGCAGACAGTCCAGAGGGCATGGAGCAGACAGTCCAGAGGGCATCTAGTAGACAGTCCAGAGGGCATCTAGCAGACAGTCCAGAGGGCATCTAGCAGACAGTCCAGAGGGCATCTAGCAGACAGTCCTGAGGGCATCTAGCAGACAGTCCAGAGGGCATGGAGCAGACAGTCCAGAGGGCATCTAGTAGACAGTCCAGAGGGCATCTAGCAGACAGTCCAGAGGGCATCTAGCAGACAGTCCAGAGGGCATCTAGCAGACAGTCCTGAGGGCATCTAGCAGACAGTCCAGAGGGCATGGAGCAGACAGTCCTGAGGGCATCTAGCAGACAGTCCAGAGGGCATCTAGTAGACAGTCCAGAGGGCATGGAGCAGACAGTCCAGAGGGCATGGAGCAGACAGTCCAGAGGGCATGGAGTAGACAGTCCAGAGGGCATGGAGCAGACAGTCCAGAGGGCATCTAGCAGACAGTCCAGAGGGCATGGAGCAGACAGTCCAGAGGGCATGGAGCAGACAGTCCAGAGGGCTTGGAGCAGACAGTCCAGAGGGCATCTAGCAGACAGTCCAGAGGGCATGGAGCAGACAGTCCTGAGGGCATCTAGTAGACAGTCCATAGGGCATCTAGCAGACAGTCCAGAGGGCATTTAGTAGACAGTCCAGAGGGCATGGAGCAGACAGTCCAGAGGGCATCTAGTTGACAGTCCAGAGGGCATGGAGCAGACAGTCCGGAGGGCATTTAGTAGACAGTCCAGAGGGCATCTAGCAGACAGTCCAGAGGGCATGGAGCAGACAGTCCAGAGGGCATGGAGCAGACAGTCCAGAGGGCTTGGAGCAGACAGTCCAGAGGGCATTTAGTAGACAGTCCAGAGGGCATCTAGTAGACAGTCCAGAGGGCATCTAGTAGACAGTCCAGAGGGCATCTAGTTGACAGTCCAGAGGGCATGGAGCAGACAGTCCAGAGGGCATTTAGTAGACAGTCCAGAGGGCATTTAGTAGACAGTCCAGAGGGCATTTAGTAGACAGTCCAGAGGGCATCTAGTAGACAGTCCAGAGGGCATGGAGCAGACAGTCCAGAGGGCATTTAGTAGACAGTCCAGGGGGCATCTAGTAGACAGTCCAGAGGGCATCTAGTAGACAGTCCAGAGGGCATGGAGCAGACAGTCCAGAGGGCAGTCTGTGCCAGGGCAGAGGCTCCTTTCAGCTGCTGCCCACAGGCTCTAAGGCAGAGTCAGTATTTTTGGTGCCACAACCCACTTTTAAAAATCTTTGGCAGATTCCATCAGCGCAGCGATACACAACAGCAAGTCCCAGATTGACCCGAAGCAGTCGATGACCTTCATCAGAGCTGGCAGAGAGCAAACCACCAGCACAACTCATCAGGGCGCTCCTCTCCAGCGCTCCTGATTGCCAGCTCCAAGTTGACCTGGGAAGGCCACTCTAGGGTTGTCCCGATACTAATACTTTGGTACTGGTACCAAAATGTATTTCGATACTTTTTGATAATTGTCTAAATAAAGTGGACCACAAGGTAACATTATTGTCTTTATTGTAACAACAAATGTTAGTGTACATGAAACATATGTTTATTATTGTCATTTAGTCCTTCAATCAAATAGTCAACTTGTCTTTTAGTAGTAAGTAAACAAACAAAGACTCCTAATTAGTCTATGCAGTAACATATTGTGTCATTTATACACCTATTATTTTGTACACATTATGAGGGACAAACTGTAAAAATTGATTATTAATCTACTTGTTCATTTACTGTTAATATCTGCTTATTTTCTGTTTGAACATGTTCTATCTACACTTCTGTTCAAATGTAATAATCACTTATTCTTCTCTTCTTTGATACTCTACATTAGTTTTGGATGATACCACACATTTAGGTATGGATGTGATACCAAGTAGTTACAGGATCATACATTGGTCATATTCAAAGTCCTCATGTGTCCAGGGATGTATTTACTGACTTATAAACATAATATGAATTTAAAAAAAGGAAAAAAGATTTTGCGATGATAAAAAATATCAATGTAATCATAGTAGTATCGACTAGATACGCTATTTTACTTGGTATCATCACAGTGGATGTCAGGTGTAGATCCACACATGGCGTATGTTGACATTGTGACGCTGGTGAGCTATTGTATCCTCCTACGCTGTGTA
>NC_084745.1:5419564-5469564 GCF_033978785.1 Entelurus aequoreus
GTGTAACAATCCTGTAACAGGCCTGTAACAATCTTGTAACAATCTTGTAAGAATGCTGTAATAACCCTGTAACAATCCTGTAACAATCTTGTAACATTCCTGTAACAATCTTGTAACAATCCTGTAACAATCTTCTAACAATCTTGTAACAATCTTGTTACAATCTTGTAACAATCCTGTTACAATCTTGTAACAAT
This sequence comes from Entelurus aequoreus, assembly GCF_033978785.1. Lineage (NCBI taxonomy): Eukaryota > Metazoa > Chordata > Actinopteri > Syngnathiformes > Syngnathidae > Entelurus > Entelurus aequoreus. The sequence continues at coordinate 5,419,762 of NC_084745.1, forward strand.
CCTTTAACAGTCTTGTAACAATCCTGTAACAATATTGTAACAATCCTGTAACAATCCTGTAACAATATTGTAACAGTCCTGTAACAACCCTGTAACAATCTTGTAATAATCCTGTCACAATCCTGTAACATTCTTGTAACAATATTGTCTTGTAACAATCCTGTAACAATCTTGTAACAATCCTGTAACAATCTTGTAACAATCCTGTAATAATCTTGTAACAACCTTGTAACAATCTTGTAACAATCCTGTAGCAATCCAGTAACAATCCTGTAACAATCCTGTATTAATCTTGTAACAATCTTGTAACAATCCTGTAACAATCTTGTAACAATCCTGTAGCAACCCAGTAACAATCCTGTAACAATCCAGTAACAATCCTGTAACAATCCTGTAACAATATTGTAACAATCCTGTAGCAATCATGTAACAATCTTGTAACAATCTTGTAACAATGTTGGAACAATCTTGTAACAATCCTGTAATAATCTTGTAACAATCTTGTAACAATGTTGGAGCAATCTTGTAAAAATCCTGTAACAATCCTGTAACATTCTTGTAACAATCTTGTCTTGTAACAATCCTGTAACAATCTTGTAACAATCCTGTAATAATCTTGTAACAATCTTGTAACAATCCTGTAACAATCTTGTAACAATCCTGTAGCAATCCAGTAACAATCCTGTAACAATCCTGTATTAATCTTGTAACAATCTTGTAACAATCCTGTAACAATCTTGTAACAATCCTGTAGCAATCCAGTAACAATCCTGTAACAATCCTGTATTAATCTTGTAACAATCTTGTAACAATCCTGTAACAATCTTGTAACAATTCTGTAGCAATCCAGTAACAATCCTGTAACAATCCAGTAACAATCCTGTAACATTCTTGTAACAATCTTGTCTTGCAACAATCCTGTAACAATCTTGTAACAATCCTGTAACAATCTTGTAACAATCCTGTAATAATCTTGTAACAATCTTGTAACAATCTTGTAACAATCTTGTAACAATCCTGTAGCAATCCAGTAACAATCCTGTAACAATCCTGTATTCATCTTTTAACAATCTTGTAACAATCCCGTAACAATCTTGTAACAATTCTGTAGCAATCCAGTAACAATCCTGTAACAATCCAGTAACAATCCTGTAACAATCATGTAACAATCTTGTAACAATCCTGTAGCAATCATGTAACAATCTTGTAACAATCTTGTAACAATGTTGGAGCAATCTTGTAACAATCCTGTAACAATCTTGTAACAATCTTGTAACAATCCTGTAGCAATCATGTAATAATCTTGTAACAATCCTGTAACAATCCTGTAGCAATCATGTAACAATCTTGTAACAATCTTGTAACAATCATCTAGCAATCATGTAACAATCTTGTAACAATCCTGTAGCAATCATGTAACAATCTTGTAACAATATTGTAACAATGTTGGAGCAATCTTGTAACAATCCTTTAACAATCTTGTAACAATCCTGTAACAATCCTGTGTCAATACGTAAACAGTCTCGTAACAATCTTGTAACAATCCTGTAACAATCTTGTAACAATCCTGTTACAGTCCTGTTACAAGCGTGTAACAAGCTTGTAAAAATTCTGTTACAATCCTGTTACAATCGTGTAACAATCTTGTAACAATCCTGTTACATGCGTGTAACAATCTTGTAACAATCCTGTTACAAGCGTGTAACAATCTTGTAACAATCCTGTTACAAGCGTGTAACAAGCATGTAACAATCTTGTAAAAATTCTGTTACAATTCTGTTACAATCCTGTAACAATCTTGTAACAATGCTCAAATGTCAAAGCCCACATTTTCCACCACAGAAAAGTCTGGCAGCAATAAAAGAAGGAATGTTCCTCTCTGAGAGTGGTAATGGTTCTCTAAATGCTCGAGTAAAGTTTGTGTTTTGGTTTGCTTTCACAAATTTCATGACGGGGTGATGTTGGCGTAAATTTGTTGTCACGTTTGTTGTATTTCCATTCTTGTTGTTTATCACTGTGTGATGCTTGTGACATACCCTTATCCACCACCTTGTCCACCACCTTATCCACCACCTTATTCACCACCTTATCCACCACCTTATTCACCACCTTGTCCACCACCTTATTCACCACCTTGTCCACCACCTTATTCACCACCTTGTCCACCACCTTATTCACCACCTTGTCCACCACCTTATCCACCACCTTGTCCACCAGCTTATCCACCACCTTGTCCACCACTTTATCCACCACCTTATCCACCACCTTGTCCACCACCTTATCCACCACCTTGTCCACCACCTTATCCACCACCTTATCCACCACCTTATCCACCACCTTATCCACCACCTCGTCCACCACCTTATCCACCACCTTGTCCACCACTTTATCCACCACCTTATCCACCACCTTGTCCACCACCTTGTCCACCACCTTATCCACCACCTTATCCACCACCTTGTCCACCACCTTATCCACCACCTTGTCCACCACCTTGTCCACCACCTTATTCACCACCTTGTCCACCACACGCCGGCCAAAGGTAACAGACACCCAAGTAGTTCCACACGGCAGATCTGAATCCGGGTTATTGGGGTCCTTCTCCATCATCAAAGCAAAATGTAATTCATCTTAACTTTTATTTGATTTGTATTTTATAACTGATGGACTTAAATGAAAGACAAAAAAATCTTCCAATCTTTAAAAAGCCAAGCCTCCACCCTGCCCGGTTGTGGCGGTAAACAACCGCATTGAGTGTTAATGCGGTGGGTGCACCACCTCTGCTGGTGCAAAAACACCCCAAATAATAGCGGAAGAAAAAGGGAAAAAACCCTCTTTTTTGCAGTAGTAATTAAAAGTGAGTTAAGCTCGTACTTGATTATTGCCAAGAAGGTGGCGCTGCTCTGCCAGGAAGGTGGAACATAATCATTGTGCTCCAATCAGAGGTAAGCAAGTATGAAGGGTAATTGTTTAAGAGGAAGCCTCGTGAGGATTCTTACAAGATTGTAGCTGACGTCTGAGGCCTGCAGTTACAACACACAAACACTTGCAGATTAAAGCCTATTAATTCAAACTCCAAGACTAAGTGACATCTCCAACAGGGTAATGAGAAATTTAGCAGGAATCTGAGACTGATTACCAACTGCAAATGCGCGGTAATGCCAGTAATCAGAGGAGATGGTGCAGTGGAGGGAAGCACTAATTGCAACTTGTTTCCTGCCATCTTCTTTACATGACAATAACTTCCCGGCCCGAGGAAATGTTCTTTCTGGCCACACAAAGACTTCCAGGTTTGCAATGCAGTCCACCAAGGCAACTTTTTTAGTTGTTTGTCCCACCTTATTTCATTCATCCGCACATGGGTGCCCCCGATGTCAGCCGGGGACTAAGATAATAACCACCTCATGATCGTCTTGTCTGCCGAGGTGTCGCGGGGTTAATCGGCAAAATTAACCTATCTTTCTGGAAGGAGTAATTAAGCAGTGCTTGACAAAAGAATTGAGGGTGAATAATGAGGGAGAAGGTGAAGAAAAGACTGCCGTGAAGATGACAAACAGGAGAGGATGAAGAAAAGTGAGGCTGCAGCTAACGATTATATTTCTATCGATTAATCTATAGATTATTTTTTCGATTAATCGGTTAATCTATAAATTATTTTTCGATTCATCTATAGATTATTTTTCCTTTTACCGATTATTTTTTATTTTATTTTATTTAAAATGAAGATCAAAAAATAAAAGTAGGCCAGTTTTTTCAAAAGGCATGGCTTTTATTTACAAAAAAAAAAAAGTATGGCCACTCAGTCAACATTGACAACAACATGACAAAATATTCTGTAACAATGTAAACATTTAAAACTTTTAACATTGAACAAAATTAAAAGTAGCTTATTTGCTTTTTAATGTGCAAATATAAAAGTCAACATCCAGTGCAAATCTTAATATTCTGCAATAGTATAAGCATTTAAAAAGTAAAAGTATTGCTTATTTTGCTTTAAAATGTGCAAAAATAAAGATAAACATCCAATACAAAAAAGTGCAAAACGAAATATTCTGTAACAGTGTAAACATTTCAACAATAGTGAAAGTATTGCTTATTTGCTAAAATGTGCAAAAATAAAGATAAACATCCAATACAAAAAAGTGCCAATCTAAATATTCTGCAGCACTGTAAACATTAAGTATTGCTTTTAAAATGTGCAAAATAAACATCCAGTCCAACACAATAACCAATTCTACTCATTCCAGTGAGTGACTAACAGTTGTAATGACGAAAGGTTAGCATGTCTACATGCTCTGGTTCTTTTCATGTTTACAATATTCCCAGCAGCTGAAAATAGGCGCTCAGAAGGGGTCGATGTGGCTGGAACTGAGAGGTAATTAGCCTTCACCTCAAACCAGGACTGCGAGCGAGCTGAGCTGCAGTTGAAGTTTCTAGAAGGTCAACGGGCTCATAGTGATGTTACTAGTAGTTGACTGGTAGGTGTTTATTATCATTTGGGGAGAGTCCGCTGCCTGATGCTCACCTGCTAAACACCTATCTGCTCAACGCTGAAGCGCTGACTACATGCGCTATGAATACGCACTGGTGATTGGCTGGTAATGCTTCGTGTGTACCAATCAGATGGTTGTGTGGGTGGGACAATGCTGCGTGTGTACCAATCAGATGGTTGTATGGGTGGGACAATGCTGCGTGTGTACCAATCAGATGGTTGTATGGGTGGGACAATGCTGCGTGTGTACCAATCAGATGGTTGTATGGGTGGGACAATGCTGCGTGTGTACCAATCAGATGGTTGTGTGGGTGGGACAATGCTGCGTGTGTACCAATCAGATGGTTGTGTGGGTGGGACAATGCTGCGTGTGTACCAATCAGATGGTTGTGTGGGTGGGACAATGCTGCGTGTGTACCAATCAGATGGTTGTGTGGGTGGGACAATGCTGCGTGTGTACCAATCAGATGGTTGTATGGGTGGGACAATGCTGCGTGTGTACCAATCAGATGGTTGTATGGGTGGGACAATGCTGCGTGTGTACCAATCAGATGGTTGTATGGGTGGGACAATGCTGCGTGTGTACCAATCAGATGGTTGTATGGGTGGGACAATGCTGCGTGTGTACCAATCAGATGGTTGTGTGGGTGGGACAATGCTGCGTGTGTACCAATCAGATGGTTGTGTGGGTGGGACAATGCTGCGTGTGTACCAATCAGATGGTTGTGTGGGTGGGACAATGCTGCGTGTGTACCAATCAGATGGTTGTGTGGGTGGGACAATGCTGCGTGTGTACCAATCAGATGGTTGTGTGGGTGGGACAATGCTGCGTGTGTACCAATCAGATAGTTGTGTGGGTGGGACAATGCTGCGTGTGTACCAATCAGATGGTTGTGTGGGTGGGACAATGCTGCGTGTGTACCAATCAGATGGTTGTGTGGGTGGGACAATGCTGCGTGTGTACCAATCAGATGGTTGTGTGGGTGGGACAATGCTGCGTGTGTACCAATCAGATGGTTGTGTGGGTGGGACAATGCTGCGTGTGTACCAATCAGATGGTTGTGTGGGTGGGACAATGCTGCGTGTGTACCAATCAGATGGTTGTGTGGGTGGGACAATGCTGCGTGTGTACCAATCAGATGGTTGTGTGGGTGGGACAATGCTGCGTGTGTACCAATCAGATGGTTGTGTGGGTGGGACAATGCTGCGTGCTGAGCGGAGGCAGAGGAGCAAAGCAACTTGTTAAGACTTTAGCAGCTAAAGTTAGCTTTAGCTTAGAAACTCGTTCGGTACACCCCCGTACCGAACCGAAAGCCCCGTACCGAAACGGTTCAATACAAAACACATACCGTTACACCCCAAGCAGATACAAATGACACATTCATGTTTTTGTGTAATGATGACAACGTATGCTAACGCGGACGATTGACTAGTTGATGGTTGATGGTTTTCTTTTCAAATGTTGGTTCATAGCCGTTGTGCTGCTATGATAGGCCATTTCCGCTGGACACAGTGTGCATACAACAACATTATTAGGCCGTGTATTGAAATACTCCCACACTTTTGACCACTTTTGGCGTGCGTTTTTCCCCCTCGCTCGCACAGTCTGCTTTGCGCTCCGCCATGACGGTAGTGTGACGTAATTATGCGACGCGTCGACGCACAAAAACGGCGTCGACGTGTTTACATAACCGATGACGTCGACGCGTCGTTTCAGCCTTAAAGAAAAGACTGCCGTGAAGATGACAAACAGGAGAGGATGAAGAAAAGAATGCCGTGAAGATGACAAACAGGAGAGGATGAAGAAAAGAATGCCGTGAAGATGACAAACAGAATAAGAATGAACAATTCCACCTCATAAAAAAGCTGCTGTCACCAGACAAAGAGGTTGGAATGATGGGGTTAATCCTGCAGAAGGCAAACTGATTGGATTATGGATTGTTTATGAAATATCACGCTCACACCGGCTTCCAATTCTCATCAGCCAGCAGCTTTGATTCCATACGATACGGATGAGGGTTTTTTTCAATATTGATACTTTTTGTAACCAACAGTGTTAGGACAATGACCTCTGAAAGGCCATCAATTATATTATTTCTGGTATTACTCTTTAATAAATGTCATTCGTTACTGGGGGAAGTCATTATGAAATATCTGATGTAGGCCATTGAGAGATGTTCCCTTTAAAAGGCGGAGCCTGTTGCTAAGTGACGTCAATGAGGGAAGCAGCATTAGCTTTGTTAGCTCAGCATGGGCTAGAGACTGCTAATACACAACATGGTCTCCTGCTGTAAGTTCCCTGCATGTTGGTAATGACATGGAAACCTGCTTTGGTGCTGGTGGCTCCTGGTCCACAAAATGTGTTCTCTGGCTTTTAAAGGTACACACAAGTTATATCTTCAGGATAGCTTTAGGATAGCTTCAGGATCTTCAGCTCTCACTGGATCGGTTCGCAGCCGAGTGTGAAGTGACTGGGATGAGAATCAGCACCTCCAAGTCCGAGTCCATGGTGGGAAAGGGTGGTGTGCCATCTCCAAGATGGGGAGGAGATCTTGCCCCAAGTGGAGGAGTTCAAGTATACCTCAGAGTCTTGTTCACGAGTGAGGGAAGAGTGGATGGTGAGATCGGTGCGGTGTCTTCAGTAATGCGGACGCTGTATCGATCTGTTGTGGTGAAGAAGGAGCTGAGCCGGAAGGCAAAGCTCTCAATTTACCGGTCAATCTACGTTCCCATCCTCACCTATGGTCATGAGCTTTGGGTTATGACCCAAAGGACAAGATCACGGGTACAAGCGGCCCAAATGAGTTTCCTCTCCCTTAGAGATAGGGTGAGAAGCTCTGTCATCCGGGAGGAGCTCAAAGTAAAGCCGCTGCTCCTCCACATGGAGAGGAGCCAGATGAGGTGGTTCGGGCATCTGCTCAGGATGCCACCCGAACGCCTCCCTAGGGAGGTGTTTAGGGCACTTCCGACTGGCAGGAGGCCACGGGGTAGACCCAGGACACGCTGGGAAGACTATGTCTCCCAGCTGGCCTGGGAACGCCTCGGGATCCCCCGGGAGGAGCTGGACTAAGTGGCTGGGGAGAGGGAAGTCTGGGCTTCCCTGCTTAGGCTGCTGCCCCCGTGACCCGACCTCAGATAAGCGGAAGAAAATGGACGGATGGATGGATGGATGGATGGACACATGTTCTTTGTGCCACTTTTAACTCTAGTGTGGAGGAAATGTGTATTTGTTTCATTGTATTTGTTCATTCTATTTTTCCGACAGTCTGAGAGTTGGTAAATTGATGGTGATTGAGAGCTGGGTAAACAGTGAGGAGAAACTATGTCAGAGAACTGCTTTGTGAGACGGCTTTGAAACAAAAGTGATTGTTGATCCATTATCTCCTCATCCTTCTAACATCCGGGTTGAGGCTACAATATTTTATACATGCTCACAAACACAGAACAAACCGGGAGATGTGTTACTTCAGTCTGGTTGTCTGTAGACCGAAGACGTTTCTGCAAGTCTTCTACAAAACCTGGAAGAGTTGGCAAGTCTGAGCATGTGCCTGAGGAGCATACATTTCCCAGAATGCCTTGTTGTCATTGCAATTATCACTCTTGACGGTGTCATCCTAGCATCTGTACTTTGTAGCGTTTCTTATAAGATTGTGAGCTTGCATGCATCCAGCCCAGGTCCCAGGATTCCAGAGGGGGTTCTGGAGCGCCATCTGGACTCCAGGTCCAGATGTCAGTCCCAGCTCATCACGAGATGACCTGTTTGATTTTCATGAAGTCCAACGAGTCGGCTGAAATAACTCTTTAGCTTGGCAGTGTGACATCTGTATTTTACAGCATGAACTGCATGATGTCATCCTGAAACCTGGAAGGTAAGCAATGCACTTAGTACCTCAACAAGTTCAAACACCCTGAAACCTGGAAGGTAAGCAATGCACTTAGTACCTCAACAAGTTAAAACACCCTGAAACCTGGAAGGTAAGCAAGGCACTTAGTACCCTTACAAGTTACCACACCCTGAAACCTGGAAAGTAAGCAATGCACTTAGTACCTCAACAAGTTAAAACACCCTGAAACCTGGAAAGTAAGCAAGGCACTTAGTACCTCAACAAGTTAAAACACCCTGAAACCTGGAAGGTAAGCAAGGCACTTAGTACCTCAACAAGTTAAAACACCCTGAAACCTGGAAGGTAAGCAATGCACTTAGTACCTCAACAAGTTACCACACCCTGAAACCTGGAAGGTAAGCAATGCACTTAGTACCCTTACAAGTTAAAACACCCTGAAACCTGGAAGGTAAGCAAGGCACTTAGTACCCTTACAAGTTACCACACCCTGAAACCTGGAAAGTAAGCAATGCACTTAGTACCTCAACAAGTTAAAACACCCTGAAACCTGGAAAGTAAGCAATGCATTTAGTACCTCAACAAGTTAAAACACCCTGAAACCTGGAAGGTAAGCAATGCACTTAGTACCTCAACAAGTTAAAACACCCTGAAACCTGGAAAGTAAGCAAGGCACTTAGTACCTCAACAAGTTAAAACACCCTGAAACCTGGAAGGTAAGCAAGGCACTTAGTACCTCAACAAGTTAAAACACCCTGAAACCTGGAAGGTAAGCAATGCACTTAGTACCTCAACAAGTTACCACACCCTGAAACCTGGAAGGTAAGCAATGCACTTAGTACCCTTACAAGTTACCACACCCTGAAACCTGGAAGGTAAGCAATGCACTTAGTACCTCAACAAGTCAAAACACCCTGAAACCTGGAAGGTAAGCAATGCACTTAGTACTTCAACAAGTTCAAACACCCTGAAACCTGGAAGGTAAGCAAGGCACTTAGTACCTTAACAAGTTAAAACACCCTGAAACCTGGAAGGTAAGCAATGCACTTAGTACCTTAACAAGTTAAAACACCCTGAAACCTGGAAGGTAAGCAATGCACTTAGTACTTCAACAAGTTAAAACACCCTGAAACCTGGAAGGTAAGCAATGCACTTAGTACCTCAACAAGTCAAAACACCCTGAAAACTGGAAGGTAAGCAATGCACTTAGTACCTCAACAAGTTACCACACCCTGAAACCTGGAAGGTAAGCAATGCACTTAGTACCTCAACAAGTTAAAACACCCTGAAACCTGGAAGGTAAGCAATGCACTTAGTACACTTACAAGTTAAAACACTCTGAAACCTGGAAGGTAAGCAAGGCACTTAGTACCTCAACAAGTTACCACACCCTGAAACCTGGAAAGTAAGCAATGCACTTAGTACCTTAACAAGTTAAAACACCCTGAAACCTGGAAGGTAAGCAATGCACTTAGTACCTCAACAAGTTAAAACACCCTGAAACCTGGAAAGTAAGCAATGCACTTAGTACCTTAACAAGTTAAAACACCCTGAAACCTGGAAAGTAAGCAATGCACTTAGTACCTCAACAAGTTAAAACACCCTGAAACCTGGAAAGTAAGCAATGCACTTAGTACCTCAACAAGTTAAAACACCCTGAAACCTGGAAAGTAAGCAATGCACTTAGTACCTCAACAAGTTAAAACACCCTGAAACCTGGAAGGTAAGCAAGGGACTTAGTACCCTTACAAGTTACCACACCCTGAAACCTGGAAAGTAAGCAATGCACTTCGTACCTCAACAAGTTAAAACACCCTGAAACCTGGAAGGTAAGCAAGGCACTTAGTACCTCAACAAGTCAAAACACCCTGAAACCTGGAAGGTAAGCAATGCACTTAGTACCTTAACAAGTTAAAACACCCTGAAACCTGGAAGGTAAGCAATGCACTTAGTACCTCAACAAGTTAACACCAACTCCATTAATTGTCTCTTCTTACCCCTGAGCCCTGATAATGTATATTTTGCACATGTACGACGCTGTACGCTGGTCTACTGAGCAGCGTGCACAGGAGAAGTATTATTGGAGTCATTATCCCGCCATCAAAGACAGTATTTCCCTGCATGGTGAGCACATGAACACAGCGAGTCAATACAGCGAAGCAATGAGCTGAAGCACTTGATGGTGACAAATGCACGCTGGCTATTTAACTCCACGTCCAGCCTGCTTAGGCCCAGCTCCATTTATCGACTGTGGCAAGAAATCAACAGCAGCTTAGCAGCTCTCCCCTTCCATTATAGCCCCTTTCATACAGGCCTTTTACTTCTTATGATGAATAGACAACCTTTCAATGTACTGCTTGTTGCTTTTGTCAACCTTTATGTGGAATCTCAACCTTTAAGTATGTTGTGAAACTTAAGTAGATAGTCTTCCTGCATTTGCTGGTGGTTTTAGCTTCCTGGACCCCTTCAAGCGGGCAGCACGGTGGCACAGGGGTTAGTGCATGTGCCTCACAATTCGAAGGTCCTGAGTAGTCCTGAGTTCAATCCCAGGCTCAGGATCTTTCTGTGTGGAGTTTGCATGTTTTCACTGTGACTGCGTGGGTTCCCTCCGGGTACTCCGGCTTCCTCCCACCTCCAAACACATGCACCTGGGGATAGGCTCCTCCCATCTCCAAAGACTTGCACCTGGGGATAGGCCCCTCCCACTTCCAAAGACATGCACCTGGGGATAGGCCTCTCCCACCTCCAAAGACTTGCACCTGGGGATAGGCCCCTACCACCTCCAAAGACATGCACCTGGGGATAGGCCCCTCCCACCTCCAAAAACATGCACCTGGGGATAGGCCCCTCCCACCTCCAAAGACATGCACCTGGGGATAGGCCCCTCCCACCTCCAAAGACATGCACCTGGGGATAGGTTGATTGGCAACACTAAATGGTCCCTAGTGTGTGAATGTTGTCTGTCTATCTGTGTTGGCCCTGTGATGAGGTGGCGACTTGTCCAGGGTGTACCCCGCCTCCCGCCCGAATGCAGCTGAGATAGGCTCCAGCATTCCCCACGACCCCAAAAGGGACAAGCAGTAGGAAATGGATGGATGGATGGATGGAGCCCTTCAAGCGTGTTAGAGAAGTGTGCACATGGTCTTGTATTTGTGTCCTGCTTTAAAGGGGAACTGCACTTAAAAAAATATTTCCTATCCTTGCTGTCAAGCTGAAGAAAGAGTCTTATCGGCTCCTTTTGGCTCATGGGACTCTGGAGGCAGCTGACAGGTACTAACAGGTACCAACAGGTACTAACAGTCCAAGCTGTGAGCGGTGTCGGCAGTCGACAAAACCTCGGACATGGGAGGAGTTTGGGGAAGCCGTGGAAAATGACTTTCGGATAGCATGGAAGTGGTTCTGGACCACCATCCACCACCTCGGAAGGGGGAAGCGGTGCACTGTCAACACCGTGTATGGTGGGGATGGTGTGCTGCTAACATGTGGTGGATCGGTGGAGGGAATACTTTGCAGACCTCCTCAATCCCACCTACACATCTTCCAATGACGAAGCAGTGCCTGGGGAATCCGTGGTGGATTCTCCTATTTCTGGGGCTGAGGTTGCTGAGGTAGATAAGAAGGTTCTGGGTGGCAAGGCCCCGGCCGGGGTTGGAAGAGATCCGCCCGGAGTTCCTTCAGGGTCTGGACGCTGTCTTGGTTGACAAGACTCTGCAGCCTCTTGTGGACATGGTGAGCAGGACCTGGATTGGCAGACTTTATGATGTAAACTCAGACTTCACATTCCCTCAAAGAGACTATGGAGGCAGATTCCATCACCACTACTTCCACAAACATTTAGTGAGCAGAGAGAAAGTGAAGACCTTGGCTCAGGTAATCCCACAATTTCCCCCCACGTCATTTGCAATTTGTGTCAAATTATTATTTTATCCTCTGGGATTTTTTTTTCATGTTTTTAATTTTTTCTTCAGATTGCATTTTTTGTCTTGAAATAAATGATTACTGAACTGTGATAAATGAACGTGTAGGTGGTGCTGCATGTAGACTTCTCTCTGGGGATGGGAGGGGAAACCTTTCTTGGCCTGGATCGTCAGTGGTCTAGAGTCCTGGTAAGGACCGTCATTTTCCTAAATGAGTGAGCAGTTTTAAAAAGTACAGATAGTAGTGTTGCTATATGGTTAGCACTTGCTATCTTGTTGTGTCATTAAAAAGAAGGGAGTAGATCTGACAGTGTTCATGTATTTTCATGATGCCGATCCTCAGTAATGACAATATTTTACTATGGCTGTAAATAAATAGTTGAGCATCAGAAGGCGGGTGTTGGTAATCTATCAGCCCCGCTCTCAGCCATGAGACACCCCCATAAGGATAGTAATTCACTGGCTGTGGACCAATGATTCATCCACACAGTCCTCAAAGATTATTTCTCATTTTCAAAATTAAATGTGTTATTTTGGTCGAGGGCTCGTCTCCCATTTTGAATCGCGTCCAAAGGAGGGCGGGGCCAAAGAACTACTGCTGCTTTTTATTGGTCGAGGCCTACTGACACTTCAGGAGAAGTTTGAACACGCAGCTTCTGCTCTGTCAGCATATCTCAGCTGCTGCTTTCAACCACACAATGTAATAAGATCCATTTTATCATACGCTTTCCGTGCCCGAGTGCATTTGGGATAGGCTCCAGTCTGGCACCTGACTTCCAGTTCCCTCCAAAGCCCTAGGGGGCAGTGTTTTCTGGGTGAGCAACTACAACTCTTGTGGACTATCTTCATGACAGAGACTTCCTATTTGTCGTCGTGGTTGTAAACTTGTAAACAATGACATGTGAAGCCACATCCACTTCAATATTACAGATGGAACTAATCCTCTTAAATTAATATAATTAATATTATTGTTTCTGATGGGTTTACATTGCGTGGTGTCTTCCCTGGTTGGCTAGATTCAGGCACAATAATTTATGGATTGGTCTGTGATTGGTTCTTTTGGTAAGTCAGGCCGCAAGGAATTTTTGTTGTGAATTGTATTATTATGAAAAAATAAATATAGAGTAGTGATTGGGGAAATATAAGCATGAGAAATGTTTCAATTGCGTGACTTTCACGCTCAATACTTGAGGCTTTGTTTGTGCCAACATCTGCTCTGAACATCCATGGATTAAGTCTCTCCTGAGCTTGGTTAGGGTTAGGGAATGGTCTGCTGTGGAAATGGTCTGCTGTGGAAATGGTCTGCTGTGGAAATGGTCTTCTGTGGAAATGGTCTGCTGTGGAATTGTCTGCTGTGGAATTGTCTGCTGTGGAAAAGGTCTGCTGTGGAACTGGTCTGCTGTGGAAAAGGTCTGCTGTGAAACTGGTCTGCTGTGGAATTGTCTGCTGTGGAAAAGGTCTGCTGTGGAAATGGTCTGCTGTGGAAAAGGTCTGCTGTGGAAATGGTCTGCTGTGGAATTGTCTGCTGTGGAAATGGTCTGCTGTGGAATTGTCTGCTGTGGAAATGGTCTGCTGTGGAAAAGGTCTGCTGTGGAAATGGTCTGCTGTGGAAAAGGTCTGCTGTGGAATTGTCTGCTGTGGAAATGGTCTGCTATGGAAATGGTCTGCTGTGGAAATGGTCTGCTGTGGAATTGTCTGCTGTGGAAATGGTCTGCTATGGAAATGGTCTGCTGTGGAAATGGTCTGCTGTGGAATTGTCTGCTGTGGAAATGGTCTGCTGTGGAAATGGTCTGCTGTGGAAATGGTCTGCTGTGGAAAAGGTCTGCTGTGGAAATGGTCTGCTGTGGAATTGTCTGCTGTGGAAATGGTCTGCTGTGGAATTGTCTGCTGTGGAAATGGTCTGCTGTGGAATTGTCTGCTGTGGAAATGGTCTGCTGTGGAATTGTCTGCTGTGGAAATGGTCTGCTGTGGAATTGTCTGCTGTGGAATTGTCTGCTGTGGAATTGTCTGCTGTGGAAAAGGTCTGCTGTGGAACTGGTCTGCTGTGGAAAAGGTCTGCTGTGAAACTGGTCTGCTGTGGAATTGTCTGCTGTGGAAAAGGTCTGCTGTGGAAATGGTCTGCTGTGGAAAAGGTCTGCTGTGGAAATGGTCTGCTGTGGAATTGTCTGCTGTGGAAATGGTCTGCTGTGGAATTGTCTGCTGTGGAAATGGTCTGCTGTGGAAAAGGTCTGCTGTGGAAATGGTCTGCTGTGGAAAAGGTCTGCTGTGGAATTGTCTGCTGTGGAAATGGTCTGCTATGGAAATGGTCTGCTGTGGAAATGGTCTGCTGTGGAATTGTCTGCTGTGGAAATGGTCTGCTATGGAAATGGTCTGCTGTGGAAATGGTCTGCTGTGGAATTGTCTGCTGTGGAAATGGTCTGCTGTGGAAATGGTCTGCTGTGGAAATGGTCTGCTGTGGAAAAGGTCTGCTGTGGAAATGGTCTGCTGTGGAATTGTCTGCTGTGGAAATGGTCTGCTGTGGAATTGTCTGCTGTGGAAATGGTCTGCTGTGGAAATGGTCTTCTGTGGAATGGTCTGCTGTGGAAATGGTCTGCTGTGGAAATGGTCTGCTGTGGAATTGTCTGCTGGGGAAATGGTCTGCTGTGGAAAAGGTCTGCTGTGGAAATGGTCTGCTGTGGAATTGTCTGCTGTGGAAAAGGTCTGTTGTGGAACTGGTCTGCTGTGGAATTGTCTGCTGTGGAAAAGGTCTGCTGTGGAAATGGTCTGCTGTGGAATTGTCTGCTGTGGAAATGGTCTGCTGTGGAAAAGGTCTGCTGTGGAAAAGGTCTGCTGTGGAATTGTCTGCTGTGGAAATGGTCTGCTGTGGAAAAGGTCTGCTGTGGAATTGTCTGCTGTGGAAATGGTCTGCTGTGGAAAAGGTCTGCTGTGGAAAAGGTCTGCTGTGGAATTGTCTGCTGTGGAAATGGTCTGCTGTGGAAAAGGTCTGCTGTGGAAATGGTCTGCTGTGGAATTGTCTGCTGTGGAAATGGTCTGCTGTGGAAAAGGTCTGCTGTGGAAATGGTCTGCTGTGGAAAAGGTCTGCTGTGGAAAAGGTCTGCTGTGGAATTGTCTGCTGTGGCAATGGTATGCTGTGGAAAAGGTCTGCTGTGGAAATGGTCTGCTGTGGAATTGTCTGCTGTGGAAATGGTCTGTTGTGGAAAAGGTCTGCTGTGGAAATGGTCTGCTGTGGAAAAGGTCTGCTGTGGAAAAGGTCTGCTGTGGAATTGTCTGCTGTGGAAATGGTCTGCTGTGGAAAAGGTCTGCTGTGGAAATGGTCTGCTGTGGAAAAGGTCTGCTGTGGAAATGGTCTGCTGTGGAAAAGGTCTGCTGTGGAAATGGTCTGCTGTGGAAATGGTCTGTTGTGGAAATGGTCTGCTGTGGAAATGGTCTGCTGTGGAAAAGGTCTGCTGTGGAATTGTCTGCTGTGGAAATGGTGAGTGCTAAGATAAGTTGGTGAGATGAGCATCGCTTTACGTCTCTGAGGAATGCGATGCAAATGAACTGTTGTAAAGATGAGATATCCAGGAAAAATGGAGCAAAGTCAATTCTTGAGTCATTTGCAGACATTTTATGCAAAGCAAGTAAAATTGTGTACGAGCAATTGGCTTTCAGCTCGTTCGTCTTGACGCCATGCAAGCTTTTTGCATAATTCATCAGCGCAAAATACAGCAGGCTGATAATTAATTATTTGGAAAAGCAGTCTTATTATCATGCATTCTGATTTTTTGGGGCTTGTTTCACTTTTTTCTATTGCCAAAGAAACGCCAAGAAGAAGAAGAAGAAGAAGAAGAAGAAGAAGAAGAAGAAGAAGAAGAAGAAGAAGAAGAAGAAGAAGAAGAAGAAGACTATTCTGACCTGCAGTAACCAGTGGTGTCCACTAGGGATGACCAGTGGTGTCCACTAGGGATGACCAGTGGTGTCCACTAGGGATGACCAGTGGTGTCCACTAGGGTTGACCAGTGGTGTCCACTACAGATGTGAAGCATTGAAGTCCATTCCCATTCTTGGGGTCACAAATTGTTTCAAAATGGATTCTCTATCCAACACAATTCTGGATTCAAACCGAGTCTTGCAATATTATTTGGTATAAAACATATAATACAACATTTTCAAAAGAGGTCCTCCTGACATTTAAAGTGCATCCTACAAGCACCAAGTAACTTGGAGATGGTCTAAAAAACACGTCAAGGAAAAAAAAGGTTTTCTTAGTTGTTTTTTTAACCATTCTTGAAAATCCTGAATTAATCCAAAATCAGGATGAATCACTAATAAAATGTGAATTCTTTCATTTTTTAGCACCGCTGGTGTCCAAGGTGCAGCCTGGGGACCATTTTCAGCCCAAATCTGTTGTTTATCAGGCCTAGGCATATTATAAAAATACAATTAAGACATTATTTAAATATGTTATTAATGAGGTATAATGCAGTGATACCTTGCTTTTTGACAAATACTTGCACCAAACTTGGTCTCGTCTCACCTTGTTAGGTAAAACTACTTGGAGAATGCAAGATACAAGTTATTCTACATGAAATATAAACTATCTATCAGATAAATGTAGCAAGCTAAATGACAAATGTAGCTTAACCATATCACTACTGTTTTTCTTGCAGCAGCGTTGCTATAAAGGTAGCTATTGGCTGTCCTAAAAATTGCTAAAAGTCACTAGATGACGTCATAGCCTCATTTGCATAATTATGGCAATGGATGCTGTAGGAGGGTGGGAGTTAAAAAGATTATAATCATGATTAAAATTGCAGATTACCTTTCTTCTTTTGATTCTAAGTTGTTGTTTTTAATCGACGTTGTTGTGCATTGATAAATGTTGCAGTATCAAATGTGATCAGAAGAACATGAGATCTACATCCCGAGTAGCAACACCTTCATTTTGTTGGATTTTATGAGCAAAGAGGGCTTTGTGCCTCTACAAAAGTCTTTAATTGTGATGAGACTGAAAATATGCCAGAGCAGACCTTTACTACAGCAAAGGAGAAGGCGCTATCTGGACACTAGCTGTTGCCTCACACTGCTAGCTAGCGCGGACTATGTGAAGCCATTGCTCGTTTATAACTCTGAAACTCCCAGAATGTTCAACAATGCCACACATATTCTCAGACACAAGGTCAATTATTTTCCTTTTTTGTTCTTTGGTTCCTGAACGCACCATCGAGACTTCTGTGTTGGTGTGCCTGTTTAGTGTTGACTTTTAAACTTGCTTTAATGCTGTTGTGTTGTTTGGATTTAAAATATATTTTTGAACTATTGCCCTCTTGTTATGCTGAATATATATATATATATATATATATATATATATATATATATATATATATATATATATATATATATATATATATATATATATATATATATATATATATATATATATATACACTTATAGTGCTACTTTCTTGATATGACTGTCATGCTGGGGGTCAGCAACATCTTCTTGTTATTACACTTCTTCTTCTTCTTCTCCTCATTCACTCAGCTGCTTGTGGGCTGCTGGCCTCAGATGGTTAATTATCTCTTGTCTGGGCCCCGATCACGTCCCCTGGGGCCCCCATCACATCCCCAGGGGCCCGGCAGCACAACTCCTATCACAGCCCGCCGACTGAGCAGCACGCCGGGTGTCCGACTGCCGGGTAATAACATTCCTGCAGCTGCCAATCTGGCTCAAGCTGCCATCCATAATCTCGTCGGAGGAATAACATCAATTAGCAGACAAGCATGTGGACGCTAAGACTCTGGACAAATATCATCTGCTGCCTGCAAGGATGTCGTGATTGGAGCACATACTTGTTGCTCATTCATGAAGTTTGCTTCTTTTATGAATTTATTATGGCTCTACTGAAAATGTGAGGCTCAAAAGTATACATACAGCAATGTTAATATTTGCTTACATGTCCCTTGGCAAGTTGACCTGCAATAAGGCACTTTTGGTAGCCACATTGCTGGGTATTGTGGCCAAATAACTCCACTTTTGTTTCATCTGACCACAGAATGTTCCTCCAGAAGGTCTTATCTTTGTCCATGTGATGTCAGATCAAACAAAAATGGAGCTGTTTGGCCACAATCCACAGCAATATGTTTGGAGGAGAAAAGGTGAGGCCTTTAATCCCAGGAACACCATGCCCACCGTCAAGCATGGTGGTGGTAGTATTATGCTCTGGGCCTGTTTTGCTGCCAATGGAACTGCTGCTTTAAATGGGACAATGAAAAAGGAAGATTAGCTCCAAATTGTTCAGGACAAGCTAAAATCATCAGCCCGGAGGTTGGGCGCAGTTGGGTGTTCCAACAGGACAATGACCCCAAACACACCTCAAAAGTGGTCAAGGAATGGCTAAATCAGGCTAGAATGAAGGTTTTAGAAAGTCCTGACTTAAAGGTGTGGACAATGCTGAAGAAACAAGTCCAACACATTTAGCTGAACTGCAGCAATTTAGTGGTCAAGTGGTCAAGCAGAAGCTTGTGAATGGCTACCAAAAGTGCCTTATTGCAGGTCAACTTGCCAAGTAAGCAAATATTAACATTGCTGTATGTATACTTTTGATTAGTCACATTTTCAGTAGACCCATAATAAATTCATAAAAGAAGCAAACTTCATGAATGTAATACTAGAACTGTAGAGTACATGAAGCACCTGTGTGAGAGAAGTAATACTAGAACTGTAGAGTACATGAAGCACCTAGAGTATGTGAGAGAACTAATACTAGAACTGTAGAGTACATGAAGCACCTGTGTGAGAGAACTAATACTAGAACTGTAGAGTACATGAATCAACCTGTGTGAGAGAACTAATACTAGAACTGTAGAGTACATGAAGCACCTGTGTGAGAGAACTAATACTAGAACTGTAGAGTACATGAATCACCTGTGTGAGAGAACTAATACTAGAACTGTAGAGTACATGAAGCACCTGTGTGAGAGATGTAATACTAGAACTGTAGAGTACATGAAGCACCTGTGTGAGAGATGTAATACTAGAACTGTAGAGTACATGAAGCACCTGTGTGAGAGATGTAATACTAGAACTGTAGAGTACATGAAGCACCTGTGTGAGAGATGTAATACTAGAACTGTAGAGTACATGAATCACCTGTGTGAGAGATGTAATACTAGAACTGTAGAGTACATGAAGCACCTGTGTGAGAGATGTAATACTAGAACTGTAGAGTACATGAAGCACCTGTGTGAGAGATGTAATACTAGAACTGTAGAGTACATGAAGCACCTGTGTGAGAGAAGTAATACTAGAACTGTAGAGTACATGAAGCACCTGTGTGATAGATGTAATACTAGAACTGTAGAGTACATGAAGCACCTGTGTGAGAGATGTAATACTAGAACTGTAGAGTACATGAAGCACCTGTGTGAGAGAACTAATACTAGAACTGTAGAGTACATGAAGCACCTGTGTGAGAGATGTAATACTAGAACTGTAGAGTACATGAAGCACCTGTGTGAGAGAACTAATACTAGAACTGTAGAGTACATGAAGCACCTGTGTGAGAGATGTAATACTAGAACTGTAGAGTACATGAAGCACCTGTGTGAGAGATGTAATACTAGAACTGTAGAGTACATGAAGCACCTGTGTGAGAGAACTAATACTAGAACTGTAGAGTACATGAAGCACCTGTGTGAGAGAACTAATACTAGAACTGTAGAGTACATGAAGCACCTGTGTGAGAGAAGTAATACTAGAACTGTAGAGTACATGAAGCACCTGTGTGAGAGATGTAATACTAGAACTGTAGAGTACATGAAGCACCTGCTCGCCTCAGCAGAATGACATGAAAATCAACATAATTTATATGAAATATCCGACTTACTTCGCAAATATTGTCCATCCATTCATTTTTTTGACTGTTATGAATATTTACTTCACTAACTGACTCTTCATTTTTCATATCATATTTATACATATCATATTTGCTCAAGTTGTTGTTGTTGTTGTGGAATTTCTGACCTTTTTGAACTATATTTCATGTCCGTCAAGAATGTACGCTCATTTCATTTCTCTTCTATTCTGGCCAAAGTTCAATATGAAGTCGTGCCAACCAGTCTACAGAATGTTTTGATTGTCTAAGTATGATTAAGGGATTCAAGGATGTTGCAAAACAAACATGTGGAAAACCACAAGACCGTGACGCACCAGGAAAACAGATTGACGCAGGAAGAAACAGATTGAATAGTCAGGAGACCAGGACTCTAGAGAGATTGCTTTTGTTGTGTGTCCTCCGGAGGACGTTTTGTTTGTCTGCAGGGACAGCTCAATCCGACTTGCACTTTTGACTAAGGGTAAATCAACTTTTTGTACTAAACTCACTTTTGTTGCTGTTCAAGCTTCGGACAATCCACTACATTGTTGTTGTTGTTGTTGTCTCTGTCTTATCCCCGCAATTTCCTCCTCTGTGTATTCTTTTGTACTTATTAGTTTGCTGCTAATGTTGACCATACCAGTTGTACAGCAAAGGAGCAGGGTAGCAAAACATGCAATAAGTGATGAAAATAGTAGTTTTGCCAAAGTTGATCCATACTGTCTTCTGAAGGTTCTCCACTTGTGTGGATGACCTCACACCAAGACCAAGAGGGGGCGTCAAGTCCAGTCTGGCGTGGCAAAGGTGGCGTTCCAAGTCCAGTAAATGATCTACCCATTACTCCAAAACTAATTGGTATTAAGTGATATCACAGTTAGAATCTAAGAGAAGTTGTTAGTGGAATTTCCTCCTAAAAAGTGACCTAGGTTGAAGTCCAGAAAATGATGTGCATGTACTAGAGTGTGCACACTCAGATATAATACATTTCTTTGTTGGATTCGGGATGAATGATCACAGATGTCTGCGTGGTTAAGCAAGCCCAGACCACACCCCCTTATAAATATGCAAATCATATGGAAATGAGTCATGTGCCTGAGATCTGTACGCTGTGCCCAACCAGGACTCAGAATCAGTATCAGGTGCTTCTTTGTCGTGTTTAGAGCGGTCCAAGGAGGGTTTGGATCGTGCAAATACTACGGGCTCTGAAAACTGCACACAGGCCAAAATAAAAAAAATGGTTGGGCATCAGGAAGTAGGAGAAGAAGAAGGTAAATGTGCGTGGCTGACATGATGATTAAGTGCTGTACCCGGTTTGAAGAGCTGGTCGCTGCAATGAGGGCGACTGATTACCCCCAAGATAAACATCATTTGTGTAATATACAACAAAGTATGTTTACACAGGAAAGCCTGCTAACAGCCAGATTAGAGTTTCAGGTGAACATTATATATTTTGGTTTTCAATCTTTTTAAATTCAAACGTGCCAATTGTTGATGACTGATGATAACAACCAAACCTAACCACCCCCCCTCCACACCCCGGATTGTAAATAATGTAAATAATTCAATGTGATTATCTTGTGTGATGACTGTATTATGATGATAGTATATATCTGATAGTATATATCTGTATCATGAATCAATTTAAGTGGACCCCGACTTAAACAAGTTGAAAAGATTATTGGGGTGTTACCATTTAGTGGTCAATTGTGCGGAATATGTACTTCACTGTGCAACCTACTAATAAAAGTCTCAATCAATCAAAAAAAAAACAGAAAAGGCATACAAAGAACTCAATTTATTATTACAACTCGGGCTTGTTCGTTTCCAAGAATGACACCAGAGTGAACTCATCAGACGTGAGTTGTTCAGCTGGGATCTCATGGAACCACAGGCACGTTCTCTGGGAAATAACAAGGTTGCATTGCCAGGTGGCGATTCAAGTGAATCTGCTGTGTTCCAAAAAGCTGAACGGCAGGTAGAGGAGGAAAGCAAAGAAGAAGAAGTGTGGAGTGTCTGCACCCATCCTAATCATGCTTCCCAGCAGGAGATGCCTCAGAGGCCTGCTATGCTAATGACAGCACCAGTGGGGGCAAGGACTTTGACAGAAGGGACTGGCAGAGAACCCCAGGCCCGACAATGTGAGCTGGGTCATTATATGCAATTACCCTGATTACTGAGCCCTTCATTGCAAAGACTAAGGTGAAACTCATTTGTTGCTGCTATTTTCCCCACTAATGCATGAGGCCCCGAATCAATTTATTTAGAAAGGAAAGGAGATGTATTCATTCATTCATTCATTTCCAGACTCCCCCTGTGGGCTTTTTTCATTTATTAAAAGCATTGACCGAGTTATGCCGTGTGTTAAAGTCATATTCCAAAAATAATTCTGTGTGTGTAAAAGTCACATTCCAAGAGAATTCTCAGTGACAAATATTGCTGCTGGGGACGCCACATGTAGTCATCAATCACATGTAGTCATCAATCACATGTAGTCATCAATCACACGTAGTCATCCATCAAGTCACCTCTCTGGACTCCTTCTTCAAGTGCTGAATGGGCCGAAGCAAGCGAGCGGCTGTTGGCAGAGCTTGGGAATGCAAATGCAAGCGAAGAAACAAATTAGCCAGACTTCAGCCATGACACGTCCAAGGCCACACTTTCAACCTGCAGATGTTCTTTTATCTGCACAAGCTGACAAATATCTAACAGAATGAATGCTCAATAAACAGTCCCCACTTTGCACTTCCAACTTTGCTACATTGCAGATTTGAGTTTTTGGAGCAGACTCAACGTATTGTTGGTCCACATGAAGCATTTTCAAACAAAAACATGCATTCATCCTCTTTAGAAGCATCTTTATGTCCTTTTTGTGTTTCAAAAAGCATCATGTTTTTATTTAAACGGGGATAGCAGATCCATTCTATGTGTCATACTTGATCATTTCGCGATATTGACATATTTTTGCTGAAAGGATTTAGTAGACAACATCGACGATAAATTTCACAACTTTTGGTCGCTGATAAAAAAGCCTTGCCTGGACCAGAAGTAGTGTGACGTCACAGGTTGAAAGGCTGCTCACATTTCCCCATTGTTTACACCAGCAGCGAGAGAGATTCGGACCGAGAAAGCGACGATTACCCCATTAATTTGAGCCAGGATGAAAGATTTGTGGATGAGGAACGTGAGAGTGACGGACTAGAGTGCAGTGCAGGACGTATCTTTTTTTGCTCCGACCGTAACTTAGGTACAAGCTGGCTCATTGGATTCCACACTTTCTCCTTTTTCTATTGTGGATCACGGATTTCTATTTTAAACCACCTCGGATATTATATCCCATTGGCGTTGTTAGGCCTATTTTAGGGGGGCTCAAGCCCCCCTAAAATACTTCTAAGCCCCCCTAAATAATTTGGTGTTAAAAAAAATAAAATAAAAAAATCTATTTTTTATTTATTTATTTTTTTTTTTTACAAATACATGCCGACATATTCATAATAAAGTGGCCCGAATATGAGTTTAAATAAATAATCATATAACCTGTCATTATTCACTCAGTTTCCCCTCACTTCATAGCGTAAGGTAGAGAGCCCCTTTAGTGCGTCGCTATCCAATCCATTCCACTTGTTCATATAGAAAATGGCCACATCACTCAAAATCCAGTCCGCATTTTCTCTGCGACCTTGCTTGCGGTCCTGCAGGTGTACAAAGCACATTAGCACACAGCACTGCAGAACAAGAACGGGAATGGATGCAAAATGAACATATATATATGTCCTTACGTAACATCACCAGAATGATGGACAATTAGGAGGACCAATAGTCAACATGATCCACAACATCCTCTAGCATACCTTTAAGTCTTTCATATATATATATATATATATATATATATATATATATATATATATATATATATATATATATATATATATATATATATATATATATATATATATATATATATATATAAGAAAAACCCAGACACCATCTGTGTAGTCATTTTTCTCCTGCGTGGACTTCCGTCTTCCTTTACAATGAGTGAAGCTGCACGAAACCTTGTGTCTGCAATTGTAAATAATTTCGTTTTTAAGTTTTGTGTTTCTTGTAGAATCTATATAAAGTAATATACATTAGCCTATTGTTGAAATAATGAAAAAAAAACATCATTAAATATATTTGTTGTATTGTATTGTTACATTAATAGCTGTTGTATTATTATAGGATGGCTTGTTAAACATTTCATATGATTTTCAGAGGGAGGAAAAACCAAGACATTAAATATAAAATGTATAATGAATAAATACATAAAAAGAAAAAGAAAACAAATGGTTAAAAGCCATCGTCGTTAATTTCGTCCCATGCATTTTTTTAAATAATAATAATAACAATGAATAATTTCCAAGTCTTTTAAGCCGTTTGTGAAGTTTTGTGCTTGTGCGCTACGTTCGCTCGCATCCTGTGCATCTCCTGGGGGCTAAGCCCCCCCTGTCCTTAAAAGCTAGTGACGCCCCTGCTATATCCTCTTGAAAATGAGAGTCGAGAACGCAAAATGGACATTCACAGTGACTTTTAGCCGCTAATACACCGATCCAAACTACAGCTTTCTTCTTTGCAGTCTTCATTGTTCATTAAACAAATTGCAAAAGATTCACCAACACAGATGTCCACAATACTGTGGAATTATGAGATGAAAACAGAGCTTTTTTGTATTGAGATACAATGTGTCCCAATACTTCCGTTTCAACCACTGACGTCACGCGCATACGTCATCATACATAGACCTTTTCAAGCGGAAGTTTAGCGGGAAATGTCAAATGTCACTTTATAAGTTAACCCGGCCGTATTGGCATGTGTTGCAATGTTAAGATGTCATGATTGATATATAAACTATCAGACTGCGTGGTCGCTATTAGTGGCTTTCAGTAGGCCTTTAAACAAGGTCATTAAAGCAAACTAATTGTCCAGTATTAAAAACTTGAACATGATGACTTTTTAATGATGAAAAATGACATCCATGCGCGATTATTTACAATTCATTTTGAGTTGACTGTGAACAAAATACAAATGAGATATTTCCATGGTTTGACAGTCCTAATAAAAGTCATCATATTGAAATGTTGCAGCGGTGCTTATCATGACAGGATGCACAACAATACTAGAACTTGATACATTCCAAAGGTGCTGGTCTCTCCCGTAAGGTGAGGACATGCAAAGCAGCTGATGACTCGCTAAGCAACACAAAGCCCAAAAAACAAGGTCCGACTTCCATAATAAATGTCCCTTCCTTAAAGGGGAACTGCACTTATTTTGGAATTTTGCCTATCGTTCACAATCATTATGAAAAACATGACATTTTAAATATTAAATAAACATAAATAAAAGTCCGCTAACAGCTGACTGTTAATTAAGATGCTTTTCTTCATGAGGATTATGAGTGATTCTTCATCTAAATGGGAATATATCAACATACTAGCAGTCAGCATCCTAATGACAGCAGACATTGTACAGTAAGTGATGTTTTATTATGTTTGTTGGCTCTCATGAAGTCTGCAGTGAGTAATAATCAGTGATGAAGAACAAAAAAGCAAAGTTTGTGATAGTTTTTTTTAAATTTATGCTTAAAATTATCAAAATAGGTAAATATTAAATTTTATTATAAATGTTACTACATGACATATATACTTACATCATGTATATATTACATGTTATTATGAATGTTACTACATGACATATATACTTACATCATGTATATATTACATGTTATTATGAATCTTACTACATGACATATATACTTACATCATGTATATATTACATGTTATTATGAATGTTACTACATGACATATATACTTACATCATGTATATATTACATGTTATTATGAATGTTACTACATGACATATATACTTACATCATGTATATATGACATGTTATTATGAATGTTACTACATGACATATATACTTACATCATGTATATATTTCATATTATGAATGTTACTACATGACATATATACTTACATCATTTATATATCACATGTTATTATGAATGTTACTACATGACATATATACTTACATCATGTATATATGACATGTTATTATGAATGTTACTACATGACATATATACTTACATCATGTATATATGACATGTTATTATGAATGTTACTACATGACATATATACTTACATCATGTATATATTACATGTTATTATGAATCCTACTACATGACATGTATACTTACATCATGTATATATTACATGTTATTATGAATGTTACTACATGACATATATACTTACATCATGTATATATTACATGTTATTATGAATGTTACTACATGACATATATACTTACATCATGTATATATTACATGTTATTATGAATGTTACTACATGACATATATACTTACATCATGTATATATTACATGTTATTATGAATGTTACTACATGACATATATACTTACATCATGTATATATTACATGTTATTATGAATGTTACTACACGACATATATACTTACATCATGTATATATGACATGTTATTATGAATGTTACTACATGACATATATACTTACAACATGTATATAAAACATTAATGGAGGTGTTTGAATGTTTTTAGGGGCTTTATAGGCATAATTGAACGGATCATTAGGCTCCATTGTAAGCTCACTTTTATTTACGTTTATTTAATATTCATACAATATAATAAAAGAGCATATTCATGTCCTTCATAATGATTGTGAACAATAGGCAAAATTCTAAAATAAAAATAAAGTGCAGTTCCCCTTTAATTAGTCCCGATCGACTTGTGTGAGGATGTTGTTTGCAACTTTACTCTTTTTGTTTACAGACTTTTACTATTGTTATATGATGTTTACTATTATTTCTTTTAAAAGAACACTTTCCTTAAATTTGGCCACCATTTGGTCTTTTGCCGAGTGTAAAATATAATAAATAGTGAACTCTGCTGCTGTGTAAGTACAGTATGTTGGTGTTGTGGCCCCAGTGCTGCTGTGTAAGTACAGTATGTTGGTGTTGTGGCCCCTGTGCTGCTGTGTAAGTACAGTATGTTGGTGTTGTGGCCCCAGTGCTGCTGTGTAAGTACAGTATGTTGGTGTTGTGCTGCTGTGTAAGTACAGTATGTTGGTGTTGTGGCCCCCGTGCTGCTGTGTAAGTACAGTATGTTGGTGTTGTGGCCCCTGTGCTGCTGTGTAAGTACAGTATGTTGGTGTTGTGGCCCCAGTGCTGCTGTGTAAGTACAGTATGTTGGTGTTGTGGCCCCAGTGCTGCTGTGTAAGTACAGTATGTTGGTGTTGTGGCCCCAGTGCTGCTGTGTAAGTACAGTATGTTGGTGTTGTGGCCCCAGTGCTGCTGTGTAAGTACAGTATGTTGGTGTTGTGGCCCCAGTGCTGCTGTGTAAGTACAGTATGTTGGTGTTGTGGCCCCAGTGCTGCTGTGTAAGTACAGTATGTTGGTTTTGTGGCCCCAGTGCTGCTGTGTAAGTACAGTATGTTGGTGTTGTGGCCCCAGTGCTGCTGTGTAAGTACAGTATGTTGGTGTTGTGGCCCCAGTGCTGCTGTGTAAGTACAGTATGTTGGTGTTGTGGCCCCCGTGCTGCTGTGTAAGTACAGTATGTTGGTGTTGTGGCCCCAGTGCTGCTGTGTAAGTACAGTATGTTGGTGTTGTGGCCCCAGTGCTGCTGTGTAAGTACAGTATGTTGGTGTTGTGGCCCCAGTGCTGCTGTGTAAGTACAGTATGTTGGTGTTGTGGCCCCAGTGCTGCTGTGTAAGTACAGTATGTTGGTGTTGTGGCCCCCGTGCTGCTGTGTAAGTACAGTATGTTGGTGTTGTGGCCCCAGTGCTGCTGTGTAAGTACAGTATGTTGGTGTTGTGGCCCCAGTGCTGCTGTGTAAGTACAGTATGTTGGTGTTGTGGCCCCAGTGCTGCTGTGTAAGTACAGTATGTTGGTGTTGTGGCCCCAGTGCTGCTGTGTAAGTACAGTATGTTGGTGTTGTGCTGCTGTGTAAGTACAGTATGTTGGTGTTGTGGCCCCAGTGCTGCTGTGTAAGTACAGTATGTTGGTGTTGTGGCCCCAGTGCTGCTGTGTAAGTACAGTATGTTGGTGTTGTGCTGCTGTGTAAGTACAGTATGTTGGTGTTGTGGCCCCAGTGCTGCTGTGTAAGTACAGTATGTTGGTGTTGTGGCCCCAGTGCTGCTGTGTAAGTACAGTATGTTGGTGTTGTGGCCCCAGTGCTGCTGTGTAAGTACAGTATGTTGGTGTTGTGGCCCCAGTGCTGCTGTGTAAGTACAGTATGTTGGTGTTGTGCTGCTGTGTAAGTACAGTATGTTGGTGTTGTGGCCCCAGTGCTGCTGTGTAAGTACAGTATGTTGGTGTTGTGGCCCCAGTGCTGCTGTGTAAGTACAGTATGTTGGTGTTGTGGCCCCAGTGCTGCTGTGTAAGTACAGTATGTTGGTGTTGTGCTGCTGTGTAAGTACAGTATGTTGGTGTTGTGCTGCTGTGTAAGTACAGTATGTTTGTGTTGTGCTGCTGTGTAAGTACAGTATGTTGGTGTTGTGGCCCCAGTGCTGCTGTGTAAGTACAGTATGTTGGTGTTGTGCTGCTGTGTAAGTACAGTATGTTGGTGTTGTGGCCCCAGTGCTGCTGTGTAAGTACAGTATGTTGGTGTTGTGGCCCCAGTGCTGCTGTGTAAGTACAGTATGTTGGTGTTGTGGCCCCAGTGCTGCTGTGTAAGTACAGTATGTTGGTGTTGTGGCCCCAGTGCTGCTGTGTAAGTACAGTATGTTGGTGTTGTGGCCCCAGTGCTGCTGTGTAAGTACAGTATGTTGGTGTTGTGGCCCCAGTGCTGCTGTGTAAGTACAGTATGTTGGTGTTGTGGCCCCAGTGCTGCTGTGTAAGTACAGTATGTTGGTGTTGTGCTGCTGTGTAAGTACAGTATGTTGTTGTTGTGCTGCTGTGTAAGTACAGTATGTTGGTGTTGTGCTGCTGTGTAAGTACAGTATGTTGGTGTTGTGCTGCTGTGTAAGTACAGTATGTTGGTGTTGTGTAATGCAGAGCAGCATTGATCCCACCTCACATTTCTTTCCTTTGAGAGCCAAATGCCAAAAGCCTTCATATCATTTTGGGATGAAAGAAACATCGGAGGCAGGAAGACGTTGAATGGTTGTGATGCACATGAAAGCAATCATGGGAAATCCATTAAAAACCATCAAAGATATTTGCTCATATCTCCCACATGACCTTTACAAATACAATTTGACATTAAACTAATGTCTACTTAATCAATATGCATTTGACAGTTGAAACAGAAGATTGATTGTGTGAGTACATTAAGCACCGCAAGGCTGGCCGCACTTTTCATTTGTAGACTCGGAGGTTAATAAAACAATATTACTTCTTCCTCGCGTCAACGTCCAGTTGTCCAAATGTTTCCTGCTCTTCAAAAATGTATTTGCTCTCTTTGGCAAAAGTCAATTTGTTGAAAACAAGACGGCGGGGGTGAAAAATCAATATTTGATTAAAAAATGTGTATTTCTTATCTATGTTGTGACAAATTGTGTTATCTTCAAAAGCTCAACCTTGGCAAGGTTAGGAGGGATTTGTGCTGGTGGCGTGTTTGAGCAGCGCCGGTTTGAAGACTGGGGGCTGTGCCGGACTGGAACATCTGCTGTGGAACAAAACCACGTGCAAGGACTTCAAGTCAAGTCTGTGCCGGACTGGAACATATACTGTGGAACAAAACCACGTGCAAGGACTTCAAGTCAAGTCTATGCTGGACTGGAACATCTGCTGTGGAACAAAACCACGTGCAAGGACTTCAAGTCAAGTCTATGCTGGACTGGAACATCTACTGTGGAACAAAACCATGTGCAAGGACTTCAAGTCAAGTCTATGCTGGACTGGAACATCTACTGTGGAACAAAACCACGTGCAAGGACTTCAAGTCAAGTCTATGCTGGACTGGAACATCTACTGTGGAACAAAACCATGTGCAAGGACTTCAAGTCAAGTCTATGCTGGACTGGAACATCTACTGTGGAACAAAACCATGTGCAAGGACTTCAAGTCAAGTCTATGCTGGACTGGAACATCTACTGTGGAACAAAACCACGTGCAAGGACTTCAAGTCAAGTCTATGCTGGACTGGAACATCTACTGTGGAACAAAACCACGTGCAAGGACTTCAAGTCAAGTCTGTGCCGGACTGGAACATCTGCTGTGGAACAAAACCACGTGCAAGGACTTCAAGTCAAGTCTATGCTGGACTGGAACATCTGCTGTGGAACAAAACCACGTGCAAGGACTTCAAGTCAAGTCTATGCTGGACTGGAACATCTACTGTGGAACAAAACCATGTGCAAGGACTTCAAGTCAAGTCTATGCTGGACTGGAACATCTACTGTGGAACAAAACCACGTGCAAGGACTTCAAGTCAAGTCTATGCTGGACTGGAACATCTACTGTGGAACAAAACCATGTGCAAGGACTTCAAGTCAAGTCTATGCTGGACTGGAACATCTACTGTGGAACCAAACCACGTGCAAGGACTTCAAGTCAAGTCTATGCTGGACTGGAACATCTACTGTGGAACAAAACCACGTGCAAGGACTTCAAGTCAAGTCTGTGCCGGACTGGAACATCTACTGTGGAACCAAACCACGTGCAAGGACTTCAAGTCAAGTCTATGCTGGACTGGAACATCTACTGTGGAACAAAACCACGTGCAAGGACTTCAAGTCAAGTCTATGCTGGACTGGAACATCTACTGTGGAACAAAACCACGTGCAAGGACTTCAAGTCAAGTCTGTGCCGGACTGGAACATCTACTGTGGAACCAAACCACGTGCAAGGATTTTAAGTCAAGTCTGTGCTGGACTGGAACATATACTGTGGAACAAAACCACGTGCAAGGACTTCAAGTCAAGTCTATGCTGGACTGGAACATCTACTGTGGAACAAAACCACGTGCAAGGACTTCAAGTCAAGTCTATGCTGGACTGGAACATCTACTGTGGAACAAAACCATGTGCAAGGACTTCAAGTCAAGTCTATGCTGGACTGGAACATCTACTGTGGAACAAAACCACGTGCAAGGACTTCAAGTCAAGTCTGTGCCGGACTGGAACATCTACTGTGGAACAAAACCATGTGCAAGGACTTCAAGTCAAGTCTATGCTGGACTGGAACATCTACTGTGGAACAAAACCACGTGCAAGGACTTCAAGTCAAGTCTATGCCGGACTGGAACATCTACTGTGGAACAAAACCACGTGCAAGGACTTCAAGTCAAGTCTGTGCCGGACTGGAACATCTACTCTGGAACAAAACCACGTGCAAGGACTTCGAGTTAAGAACTGTTCAAGTAGGAAAGGTTCACGTCTTTACACAGTCAGTATCTTCTAGAGAACCAATGTCAGGAAAAGAAAAGCATGTTTTGAGAATAGCAACAGAAGTTGAGTGACAGCATGTGAAGATACATTGGTATGAGGGTGTCTACGTCCACAGGTAACATATTTGAATGCTTCAGTTCTAATAAAATGGTTGCCATGAGGGACGTGATAGTCAGACTACTTCCACCATCTGATAGCTCGTTCGCTCTCTCCAGCGCTGGAATCTCTCTCGTTTTGTAGAATACAAGGGAATAAGCGGTAGAAAATGGATGGATGGATGGATGGATTATTAACCCTCACTTCTGGTCACCCCTCTTCATTTTAGACAGCCTCAGAACTAAAGGATCTGGGAGGGAGGACTCTGCCCTCCTAGAAGGGAGAATCCTAATATTTCAATGTTGAGAAATGTAGTCGACATAAACGAGACTAAATCAATATGAATGGCTAAAATATGACTAAAATACACTTTTGTCACAAGACTATGACTAAAACAAATTAACTAAATTAAAAGGATATAAACCAAAAACTGCAGTCAAAATTAAAGGCCTACTGAAACCTACTACTACCGACCACGCAGTCTGATAGTTTATATATCAATGATGAAATCTTAACATGCCAATACGGCCGGGTTAACTTATAAAGTGACTTTTAAAACTTCCCGGGAAATATCCGGCTGAAACGTCGCGGTATGATGACGTATGCGCGTGACGAAGTCCGAGTAACGGAAGTTATGGTACCCCGTAGAATCTTATACAAAAAGCTCTGTTTTCATTTCATAATTCCACAGTATTCTGGACATCTTTTGCAATTTGTTTAATGAACAATGAAGGCTGCAAAGAAGACAGTTGTAGGTGGGATCGGTGTATTAGCAGCGGACTACAGCAACACAACCAGGAGGACTTTGTTGGAGCGCTAGCCGCGCTAGCCGCGCTAGCCGCGCTAGCCGCGCTAGCCGCGCTAGCCGCCGACCTCACCTTGACTTCCTACGTCTCCGGGCCGCCAAACGCATCGGGTGAAGTCCTTCGTCCTTCTGTCGATCGCTGGAACGCAGGTGAGCACGGGTGTTGATGAGTAGATGAGGGCTGGCTGGCGTAGGTGGAGAGCTAATGTTTTTAGCATAGCTCTGTGAGGTCCCGTTGCTAAGTTGCTAAGTTAGCTTCAATGGCGTCGTTAGCACAGCATTGTTAACCTTCGCCAGGCTGGAAAGCATTAACCGTGTATTTACATGTCCACGGTTTAATAGTATTGTTGATTTTCTATCTATCCTTCCAGTCAGGGCTTTATTTTTTTGTTTCTATATGCAGTTAAAGCAAGATGCTATCACGTTAGCTCGTAGCTAAAGCATTTCGTCGATGTATTGTCGTGGAGATAAAAGGCACTGAATGTCCATTTCGTGTTCTCGACTCTCATTTTCAAGAGGATATAGTATCCCAGGTGGTTTAAAATACAAATCCGTGATCCACAATAGAAAAAGGAGAGAGTGTGGAATCCAATGAGCCAGCTTGTACCTAAGTTACGGTCAGAGCGAAAAAAGATACGTCCATCACTGCCTCTCAAGTCTTTCACTGTAACGTTCCTCATCCACGAATCTTTCATTCTGGCTCAAATTAATGGGGTAATCATCACTTTCTGGGTCCGAATCTCTCTCGCTCCATTGTAAACAACGGGGAATTGTGAGGAATACTAGCTCCTGTGACGTCACGCTACTTCCGCTACAGGCAAGGCTTTTTTTTTATCAGCGAGCAAAAGTTGCCAACTTTATCGTCGATTTTCTCTACTAAATCCTTTCAGCAAAAATATGGCAATATCGCGAAATGATCAAGTATGACACATAGAATGGATCTGCTATTCCCGTTTAAATAAAAACAAATCATTTCAGTAGGCCTTTAAAGTCTGATATGTTTTAGTCCAAAGCTACAAAATGGCCGATGGAAGCAGTTTTAGTCATTTTGCAGAAGTTCATTTGGATCTAAAATGGTCCTACTATTATTGTTTTGGAGCGCCCATCACATGACTGCTCCTACAATCTCCTTCCTGTATTCCTTGCCTCCAAAAATGACCAATTGAATTATAAAATGTGGTGGCTTGATGGTAATGCGGCGGCAGAAGGTCAGACGCAATGTTTGTAAAAGTAATGACTTTATGAATTTTAAACGGCAAGATAAAATGTGAGTTTGTCTGCGCTGAAGGGAAAATCTTCTCTTCTCACATGAAGAAATCAAGCAGGGAGCTTTCAAACATGTTGCCTATTTCAAGGAGACATCTGTGTTCCAAAGATAGGAGAAGTTCACGACCGGCTGGTCTCGTCGGCACCAGGCTGCTATTTCACTTGAAACAACTTTGTGATGTCAGGGAAGGAAAAAGTGATGAGCTGAGCTGCTTCTGCAATTTGCAGCACACACAAACTCAAACTCCATTTCCTTTGCCGTCTAAAGTCGCTCACACTATTTACCTCCACACTTTTGTAGGATGACAATATTTATTCATGTTGTCAGGTATTGCTTTCAAACGTAGGTATTAATATTATTTCAAGCTAAATGTTCCTACGTAAAATAATACTTTTTCAAAGTGAAATCAAACCCAAATCCTCCCATTGGATAAATGATTTTAAATGAATGAAATCCTGGAAAATGTCAAAAAAAAATGTGTCTTAGATAAGCCCTTTTTTTCAATTTATCTTCATTTGTATTGCCTCTTGTTTTTCCTTCAACTGTCTTTTACAGGCTTATTTCAATGTGGATTGTATTTAAAGTCCTACTGAAAGCCACTACTAGCGACCACGCAGTCTGATAGTTTATATATCAATGATGACATCTTAACATTGCAACACATGTCAATACGGCCGGGTTAACTTATAAAGTGACATTTTAAAATTCCCGCCACACTTCCGGTTGAAAAACTCTTTTGGATATGATTTATGCGCGTGACGTCACAAAATCCACGGAAGTGGTTGGACCCCATCGAACCCGATACAGAAACCTCTCGTTTTCTTCGACAAAATTCCACAGTATTGTGGACATCTGTGTTGGTGAATCTTTTGCAATTTGTTTAATGAACAATGGAGGCTGCAAAGAAGAATGTTGTAGGTGGGATCGATCGGTGTATTAGCGGCTAAGTACAATACTTACAGCAACACAACAAGGACTACTTACTACGCCTAGCCGATGCTAGCGGCCAAACCCACGGATGAAGTCCTTCGTCGCGCCGTCGATCGCTGGAACGTAGGTGAGCACGGCTGTTGATGGGAAGATGAGGGCTGGCTGGTGTAGGTGGAGCGCTAATGTTTTTATCATAGTTCTGTAAGGTCCGGTTGCTAAGTTGCTAAATTAGCCTTAGCGTCATTAGCAACAGCATTGTTAAGCTTTACCAGGCTGAGAATTTTTAACCGTGTAGTTACATGTACATGGTTTAATATTATTGTTGATCTTCTGTCTATCCTTCCAGTCAGGGGTTTATTTATTTTGTTTCTATCTTCATTTGAGAACGATGCTATCACGTTAGCTCAGTAGCTAAGTGTGTCACCGATGTATTGTCGTGGAGATAAAAGGCACTGAATGTCCATTTCGCGTTCTGGACTCTCATTTTCAAGAGGATATAGTATCCCAGGTGGTTTAAAATACAAATCCGTGATCCACAATAGAAAAAGGAGAGTGTGGAATCCAATGAGCCAGCTTGTACCTAAGTTACAGTCAGAGCGAAAAAAGATACGTCCTGCACTGCACTCTAGTCCTTCACTGTAACGTTCCTCATCTACGAATCTTTCATCCTGGCTCAAATTAATGGGGTAATCGTCGCTTTGTCGCTCCGAATCTCTCTCGCTCCATTGTAAACAACGGGGAATTGTGAGGAATACTAGCTCCTGTGACGTCACGCTACTTCCGCTACAGGCAAGGCTTTTTTTATCAGCGAGCAAAAGTTGCGAACTTTATCGTCGATTTTCTCTACTAAATCCTTTCAGCAAAAATATGGCAATATCGCGAAATGATCAAGTATGACACATAGAATGGATCTGCTATTCCCGTTTAAATTAAAAAAAATAATTTCAGTAGGCCTTTAATGACATGTATTTTATTTGGCTAAGTAAATTACTCAACCTGTTGCAAAATATAACATTCTATTCTTGGAAGTGACCTAATGTGTTTGTACATTGTATACCTACTGTTTGTGTGTTCCATTGTTGAATGAAGGCAGCGCTCTGAGTGCGGGGGAAGTGGATCATTTCCCAGCGGGTAGTGTTCATGGTCATTGACTGTGTGCATGTTGACTATAACACTTGCACATTCATTGAAATATTCGGCTGGTAGATGTCTTTTTTTGTGCTTCTCGACATTTGTCATATTTCTGACACCAAGTCAGGGCCTACTCTCACAACCAGGACAAGCTGGTACTTCACTTCACTTCACTTCTGAAGTACGGCTGGTGTGAGCACACTTCCCCTACTTTGGCACAAAGAGGTAGGCCAGTGCCAAGTGCTGCTGAACAAGTGATTTTCATGTCATTCTCGCCAGTTCAGTGTACCAATTTGTTGGAATACCTACTCAGACTTCTTCTGTCTGGGTGAGATGCATGATTTATCTACAATAAACTTACAGGGAGCAAGGAAGCAAGGAAGCAGCAGACCACTCGATGTCAACATAGGAAGTGATCACGGCGCTGCTATAAATAGTGTTAGCTAGTTTGTCACCAAGAGCTTTGTCTGACTGTAAGCATGCTCATTACCAACTTCTGAGGGTCAACTTTATTAACGATGGACAATAAATAATTGTCAACAGAACATTCACACACTAGTTACCATTTAGTGTTGACAATCAACCTATCAGGTGCATGACTTTGGAGGTGGGAAGGGCCTATCCCCAGGTGCATGTCTTTGGAACTGGGAGGAGCCTATCCCCAGGTGCATGTCTTTGGAAGTGGTAGGGGCCTATCCCCAGGTATATGTCTTTGGAACTGGGAGGGGCCTATCCCCAGGTGCATGTCTTTGGAACTGGGAGGAGCCTATCCCCAGATATATGTCTTTGGAACTGGGAGGGGCCTATCCCCAGGTGCATGTCTTTGGAACTGGGAGGGGCCTACCCCCAGGTGCATGTCTTTGGAGGTGGGAGGAAGCCGGACTACTTGAAGAGAACCCACACAGTCAGGGGGAGAACATGCAAACTCCACGCAGAAAGATCCTGAGCCCAGGGACAAGCGGTAGAAAATGGTTCAGTGCCTTGACTTCCCTCCCAGCCAAATGTTGATACAAACAGTCGTAACGTGGCAATGAAAAATGTACACTGACGTCCACATTGATTTCCAGTCTTTGCTAAGATGGATGTAGCTGTGTGTCCTAGGGCCGTGGTCATCATGAGGCTCTGACAGGCCTGTCTGGGAGAGTGGGACAGATGTGGCCTGCTGGAGAAGGCCTTCTTATCACAGATGGGGGGATCAATCTTTCTTTGGCTGAAAGAAGAAGAGAAATGGGAGAAGACACTAAATACTTTGGCCTATTTCCTGCCCAAGGTAAGCAGTTGTGTTACCGTAAAGAGGGCCACAAAGCACAGAAACAAGCATGTATGGTAGCAGACTTCAGGTTTACCTTAAATCTTGTGTTACTGTAAAGAGGGCCACAAAGCACAGAAACAAGCATGTATGGTAGCAGACTTCAGGTTTACCTTAAATCTTGCTCCACCTCTGAGTAATAC
Organism: Entelurus aequoreus; assembly: GCF_033978785.1. Lineage (NCBI taxonomy): Eukaryota > Metazoa > Chordata > Actinopteri > Syngnathiformes > Syngnathidae > Entelurus > Entelurus aequoreus. Next base: position 5,456,943 of record NC_084745.1, read on the forward strand.
AATTGGAGAAACAAATGGACTCTACTGTTGCTCCACAATTTAAAAGGCCGGTTAAAATATTGTTTTCCAAGCTGTGGTCCGTGGGGGCCCTGTTGCTTGTGGGGTGGGGCGGTCTCCCCGTCCGGCTGGGCCCCTTGGTGTGGGGGCGGGCTCTCTCCTGCTTCTCCCGTGCCTTGTCCTCGGCTGGGTGCGTCAGTCCTCCACTTGCGTGGGGCCGGTGGTCCCTGGTTCACCTGCTGTTTAGGGTTGGGCTCTCTGGGTGGCTGGGGCCACATTGTGGCTCCTGCACATACTGGGTATTTGTATTGATCCATTTGTAGTGTAATTATGTTCACTGTCATTTCTGTATTACTATTTATTTTACTAACTGCTTCTTTGCTATCACTTTCACTATCATATGTGTACTTATCCTATTTGCTGATGTTGTTCTTTTGTTGTTGTTGTTTCTCTGTCTTATCCCCCTCTTGTCCCCAGAATGTATCCCTCTATCCTCTTTTTCTTATTCTTTCCATCCCCTCCTGCTCCGGCCCGGCTGCACCAAATGATAATATAAATACATTTAATAAAGTCAAATACAAATAAGACAACAAGAGACGTATCCCACACTTCTCTTGTGTAAAGTCAATGTGTAAAGCAGATATAGATCATCTACATCTACATCATGTAAAGTCAATGTGTACAGCAGATATAGATCATCTACATCTACATAATGTAAAGTCAATGTGTACAGCAGATATAGATCATCTACATCATGTAAAGTCAATGTGTACAGCAGATATAGATCATCTACATCTACATCATGTAAAGTCAATGTGTACAGCAGATATAGATCATCTACATCTACATCATGTAAAGTCAATGTGTCCAGCAGATATAGATCATCTACATCTACATCATGTAAAGTCAATGTGTCCAGCAGATATAGATCATCTACATCTACATCATGTAAAGTCAATGTGTCCAGCAGATATAGATCATCTACATCATGTAAAGTAAATGCAGATATAGATCATCTACATCAACTATATGAATTGTCAGAGTGGCTGGACAGGACTTGTTAAAAAATAGTAAAATAAAGTCATAGAGAAGTTTTTTTAAGCACAAAAATGATGACTAAAGTAATGAAGTGCTTTAATTTGACAGTTTAGTAGAGAAACATATTCATTATTAATTTAGTTTATTCATCTTAGCACAACATAATTGTCTGGAAATTACATTTTTGTCATTTATTTGGGTCCATTCTTATCTATTGTTGGTCACTACTTATATGTGTAACTAGCCTGACCTAGGTCTAAGGTTTATGTGTCAAATGAATAATCCCAAGTCCCTCCCAAGGTTTCTCATTGTTCTCAGTGGGTTGACTTTGTTCTTGGTTGAGATCTGAAGATGTTGTGGTGGTTTGTGAAGCCCTTTGAGACATCTGTGATTATGGGCTGTAAAAATAAACTTTGATTGATAAATCCAGTACATCCATCCACATTCATAAACAGCACGATATCAAGTCTGGTTTACCGTTTGGCCCGCCCTTTGTCACACCTTTTTAGAGTTACAAAAACCCAGAATGAAATGAAATCAAAGAATTGCAATGATTCAAATGTGTGTTAAATGATGTCCATGACAATACAAGTCAGTGAGGTCTATCAAGCATATTTAGTTGTGTCAGTGGTGACTCCAGAACCCAATGTGGTTGTGGGCAGATAGTGGGAGGAGATGTGATGTGTGGAAGGAAGGCAGAGAGCAAGAAGAATGATCCTGGGTGGTCATGGTGTCTGACTAGGAGGCCTCCTGCTTTGTTCCAGCAGCTGAGATCACGATGCAGGATTATACGCCTCACAATGCCTCAGGCGCTCCTTGGAGACAAATACTGTTGCAGGAAAGAGGAGGACTACCTTTTCTGTGTCAAATATTTATTTCAAGGAGATACTTGAAATGCATCTTGTGACGACTCATTCTTCCTGAAAATGATGCGCTGACAACAAAGAGCAGCCTAGAAAGTAGAAACTGCTTCCCCACCAAGACTCGGCTTAGCGGCAGCTTTTCCAATGCAAATGTGGAAGTAACTGCTGGCTGCAGGTATTACAGCATGTACTGTGACTCCTAATACCTCACAGCTTATCTGCCGCGCGGAAGTCAACACTTTGTTACACACGTTGATCAAGTATCAACTGGGAAGTCAACACATTGTTACACACGTTGATCAAGCATCAACTGGGAAGTCAACACTTTGTTACACACGTTGATCAAGTATCAACAGGGAAGTCAACACTTTGTTACACACATTGATCAAGTATCAACTGGGGAAGTCAACACTTTGTTACACACATTGATCAAGTATCAACTGGGAAGTCAACACTTTGTTACACACATTGATCAAGTATCAACTGGGAAGTCAACACTTTGTTACACACATTGATCAAGTATCAACTGGGAAGTCAACACTTTGTTACACACATTGATCAAGTATCAACTGGGAATTCAACACTTTGTTACACACATTGATCAAGTATCAACTGGGATGTCAACACTTTGTTACACATGTTGATCAAGTATCAACTGGGAAGTCAGCACTTTGTTACACACATTGATCAAGTATCAACTGGGAAGTCAACACTTTGTTACACACATTGATTAAGTATCAACTGGGAAGTCAACACTTTGTTACACACATTGATCAAGTATCAACTGGGAAGTCAACACTTTGTTACACACATTGATCAAGTATCAACTGGGAAGTCAGCACTTTGTTACACACATTGATCAAGTATCAACTGGGAAGTCAACACTTTGTTACACACATTGATCAAGTATCAACTGGGAAGTCAACACTTTGTTACACACATTGATCAAGTATCAACTGGGAATTCAACACTTTGTTACACACATTGATCAAGTATCAACTGGGATGTCAACACTTTGTTACACATGTTGATCAAGTATCAACTGGGAAGTCAGCACTTTGTTACACACATTGATCAAGTATCAACTGGGAAGTCAACACTTTGTTACACACATTGATTAAGTATCAACTGGGAAGTCAACACTTTGTTACACACATTGATCAAGTATCAACTGGGAAGTCAACACTTTGTTACACACATTGATCAAGTATCAACTGGGAAGTCAACACTTTGTTACACACGTTGATCAAGTATCAACTGTTGTCTCTGTTCAAGGCCAACTGGACTTTTTCTTATTGTTTATCATCCTTATGAAAGACAAGCACACAAGTTCATTCTAACTCGTAAACCACAAACAAAATGTATTTTAGTATTTCTATGTGATTTAATCTGATTTACCGTAATTTCCAGACTATAAAGCGCACTTATAATCCTTTTTTCCCACTCAAAACTCGACAGTGCATCTTATAAGCCGGTGCACCTAATGCACAGAATAATTCTGGTTGTGCTTTCCGACCTCGAAGCTATTTTATTTGGTACATGGTGTAATGATAAGTGTGACCAGTAGATGGCAGTCACACATAAGAGATACGTGTAGACTGCAATATGATGGCAGTCACACATAAGAGATACGTGTAAACTACAATATGATGGCGGTCACACATAAGAGATACATGTAGACTGCAACAGTTAGCTCCATCTTTTGACACTTCTTCCACTCCCGTCCTTGCACGCTACACCGCTACAACAAAGATGACACTGTCCAAGTGGAGGCACGTAAATAAGAGCGCCCACAAAACGGTGCATCCTGAAGAGACTGTCAGAAAGCGGCTTGAAGATGATGAGTAAAACAACATTTTGAGCAAAGAACCAGCATCACATGTTATGTAGACCACAAGGAAGTCTTTTACATTTAGAAAATAATCATAACAATATGACTCCTTTAATGCACCTTATAATCCGCTGGGCCCTATGTGCTGGAAAATAGGGTACGTATTTGTAGGGCAGTGACATCACTGAATGGCAACTAGATGAGATAAGATGCGATGCTATAACGTGACAGCAGAAGATGAGGTAAGATGAGGTAAGATGCGGTGCTATAACGTTGCATTGTGTTTTGCATGACATAGCGATTATTTTTCAAAAAAGTGTAAGAAATAGAGGATGTGGGCAATAAATGTGGAGTGCAGATGACGCTGACTATTAGGAGAATAGGAGCTAGCATCAGTAGCCTGAAAGAGTTTTGGTGCAACATGCACAGTGAAGATGAAGATTGTGCATTATTTACTTCAATGATTGCATTGTGTGATGTTGTTTCCTGTCTCTGCATGTATTTATTGTGTGATGTGGTTTCCTGTCTCTGCATGTATTTATTGTGTGATGTGGTTTCCTGTCTCTGCATGTATTTATTGTGTGATGTGGTTTCCTGTCTCTGCATGTATTTATTGTGCGATGTTGTTTCCTGTCTCTGCATGTATTTATTTTGTGATGTTGTTTCCTGTCTCTGCATGTATTTATTGTGTGATGTTGTTTCCTCTCTCTGCATGTATTTATTGTGTGATGTTGTTTCCTGTCTCTGCATGTATTTATAGTGTGATGTTGTTTCCTGTCTCTGCATGTATTTATTGTGTAATGTTGTTTCCTGTCTCTGCATGTATTTATTGTGTGATGCTGTTTCCTCTTTCTGCATGTATTTATTGTGTGATGTTTCCTGTCCCTGCATGTAATTAATGTGTGATGTTGTTTCCTCTCTCTGCATGTATTTATTGTGTGATGTTGTTTCCTGTCTCTGCATGTATTTATAGTGTGATGTTGTTTCCTGTCTCTGCATGTATTTATTGTGTGATGTTGTTTCCTCTATCTGCATGTATTTATTGTGTGATGTTTCCTGTCCCTGCATGTATTTATTGTGTGATGTTGTTTCCTCTCTCTGCATGTATTTATTGTGTGATGTTGTTTCCTGTCTCTGCATGTATTTATTGTGTGATGTTGTTTCCTCTCTATGCATGTATTTATTGTGTGATGTTGTTTCCTCTCTCTGCATGTATTTATTGTGTGACGTTGTTTCCTCTCTCTGCATGTATTTATTGTGTGATGCTGTTTCCTCTCTCGGCATGTATTTATTGTGTTGTATTTATTGTGTGATGTTGTTTCCTGTCTCTGCATGTAATTATGCAGTGGACTAGCATTACGTTGCTGCACCAGTGGGAGTTAAATGTGGAGGGACACCAGACCGCAGGGTGATTTGTTTAACTTTGAAAAGTTCTTTGCTTTGTGCTCAACTTGCTGGAGGCCAAACATCAGTGGATCGCAGCCTACTGAGGCCGGCCAGTGCAGAACCAGAACCTCACCAGGGACTGCATGACACTCCTTTACACTGTACTCTTATTACTCCCATATTTAATAGAGATGTTTTTTTAACACATGACTAAAGCCAACTCTCTCAGGAGGTTGATTCCCCCGACCAACACTATACAAGAATTACATGAATAACATTAGTAGCCATTGAATTCTCCAAAGTGGAGCTCTTGGGACTGTGATTAAGCAGGAACTACTGGGACCGCGATTAAGCAGGAACTACTAACGGGGGATTCATTTAGCCCAGAAATTGAAAGCTGGAATGTGATGTTAACATGCAGACTTGTCTTGTGTGGTGTTCAGCCAGGTGGAGCAGTGATTCCCAACACATCCTTTAGAAAGGTGGAGCAGTGATTCCCAACATGCAGACTTGTCCTGGGTGGTGTTCAGCCAGGTGGAGCAGTGATTCCCAACACATCCTTTAGAAAGCTTGCTGAGGGCCAAGTCATTTTGACAACATTCATTGGTATTTATGAAACTAATCCAATGAAGAAAAGCTTCTAAACATTCTATTTTTCCACCATGCGTGGATCCTACTCAAAGCTTTTCAGACACGGCAATCAGCGACCCCAATGCTATTTTATATTTGTTAGAGCCCCAATGCTATTTTATATTTGTTAGAGCCTAAATGTCCAAATGTAGTATGCAGACATGCCATTATAATGTGGCGGGTCATTGGAGTATTGTTTATTTCATTTGTATTTGAATAATAACAATGTTGAGTATACTTGTCGGGAGGTGCATCTCTGTGTGTGGCCACATAGTAAAAATACTTTTAAATCATTTATTAATAATAATTAAAATCATTTTTAATTATGGATTGCAGCACATTATTTCATTATATAAAATCATGTTATGAATTTAAGAAATTACACAATTCACTGCAGGTGTATATATACATATATATATATATATATATATATATATATATATATATATATATATATATATATATATATATATATATATATATATATATATATATATATATACATATATATATATATATATATATATATATATATATATATATATATATATATATATATATATATATATATATATATATATATGTGTGTGTGCGTGTGTGTATATATAATATGTATGTAAACATGTATATATGTGTGTATATGTAGATGTAAGTATATATATGTGTATATATGTATATATATACACATATATGTATATATATACATGTGTGTATATATATGTATGTGTGTGTGTATGTATATACATATATGTGTACATATATGTATATATGTACAGTATATGTATATATGTACAAAATACATACATACATATATGTATACACATATGTATATATGTATATGTATATATATACAATATATATATATATATATATATATATATATATATATATATATATATATATATATATATATATATATATATATATATATATATATATATATATATATATATATATATATATATATATAAAAATATATATATGTATATATATATACTGTCTATGTGTGTGTGTGTGTGTATTATCAAGGTGTTGTAGATCAGTTTTTGTTTTGTGTGGTGTCAGTCCACCCTGCTGGATTGAACATTTTCCCCAGGGGTGTATTGCTTAGGAGTGAACACATGCTTTCATTCCCTGCTAATCCAGTCTAAGCAGCCAAGCAAAGAGGTGCAGTGGAGATCACCTGAGTCTGAGTCTGTGAGATGAAAGACATTTCAGCTCAACTAAGAGAAGACTTCAAGCTGATATAACAAGTGCAGGTAGATTAGCAATAAAGTCTTGACAGATGCTGCTAATGCTTGGCACAATCAAGTCGCCATTAAAGCAAGCATCATTTTATTTCCATCAGAAGGAAGGTGGACAGTGAAATATACTCTGCACAAAAGTACTGGAGCAGGCTCAGTCTGAAATGTAGCATACTATTAGCAAGAAGAGCTCGCAGCCATATTACACATTGGAAGTCATTGCTGGCTGATACATGTTGAATTATTGATACTAGCTGCACATAGAATACATACTTAATACCAACATAACATACTGTATATGATATATTTGGGAAACACCTATGTGGAGTTGTGTGTGTGGTTTATATAGTGTGTGTGTGTGTGTGTGTGTGTGTGTGTGTGTGTGTGTGTGTGTGTGTGTGTGTGTGTGTGTGTGTGTATACTGTATGTATTACGGCTGTCAAACGTTTAAAATATTTAATCGCGAAAATCGCATTGTTCATAGTTAACTGAAAATTAATCACGATTAATCACAGATAGGTACACCTTTTCATCCTTAATAGGTGTACCCGAGACAGATCATTTTCGGGGAGTATTGCTGCATGACAATGTTTGAACCTTCTCTATTTATCAATAAAATGTCATATCGAGCCTGCTAATCATTCTGTCATTGAGGACTATCGACCAGAACATGTTGTAAAAGAATTGACAAAGTATTTCCCCCCATTATCCTAACTGATGTACTAGTAATTCCTTAGGTGCAAATATCACAGACTAACACTACAAAACATCTTTGACCAAGCTTGATCCTAATGGAAGACATTGTTATTTTCTTCATGTTAGGATTTCCACTAAATTGCCAAAACACCTGTAGCGGTGGGGGCGTGGTTAGGGGCGTGGTTAGGGGCGTGGTCGATATGCATCATCACATGTGTTGCGATGATGCATATATTCTTTAAAAAGACAAAACAATGTGAATATACTTTTTTTTAAAAAAATCTGTTAAGTATAGTATTAATATATATTTTTTCTTACATAATATTGTTTTGTTCTATTTTTAAAGTGTTGCTGCTTATTGTACAATGTACTTTGTTGAGAATTTATTTAGCCTTTTAGGGATTTCTCTAAACAATTTAGTAACTTTTTCTGTAATAAAAACATATGGCTGGCAATCTAGCATCTATTTCTGGCCTTTTAAAAAGGGCTTTATAAATAAAGTTGGTGTACACGAAACAATCTTTCAGCTCCACTATGCCTTGAAGATGAAGGCCTGCTGGATCGTGGTCTACATGGTCTACATGGTCTATATGTTCTACATGGTCTACATGGTCTACATGGTCTACATGTTCTACATGGTCTACATGGTCTACATGGTCTACATGGTCTATATGTTCTACATGGTCTACATGGTCTACATGTTCTACATGGTCTACATGGTCTACATGGGTTACACTGCTAATGAGTGAGAACATTGAACACCACTGATTAGTGATGGGAGACTTAAAGCAATGATAAATACATGACATCAAAAAGTAATGACAACATTACCGTGGTGATGCTGAATGAGGACCACCGATGAGACCGCTTGTGTCGACTTAGCACTTAGGTTTGCAGAATGGACTGTTTGTATTACCTCTGCTCCATTCATCAATGATCAGTGTTTATTTTAGGACATCATAGGCCAGTAACAGCTTTGCTTCCAACTATATTGCTGACAATTGTCTGTTTACTTTTTTTAAAGGTTATAGATAGCAACATATGCATGAAATACACTCTGCTATGCACACTCTAGCATTTGAAACAGTGGCATTACATTGATTTACCCTTCACTTGTAGGTGGAGCATAGGAGCAAACAATCTTCAGTCTTCCTGGTTTCCTCGTTTTTGTCCACAACCATAGCTCGCCACGTCACTTTTCTTTTGTTCTCTTAGATTTCTGCTGTCTTTGTCAAGGTGTCTCTTTAGTTTCATTCGCACTGGAGTTATCCCTGTTGAATTGGTCATTTTGGAAGTCTGAAACCATACCTCTGGATTGGCAGACTGTGGTGGTATTACCAGGTTACAAGAAGGGTGACTGAAAGGTGCATTCCAACCACAGGGGGGATCACATTTCTCAGTCTCGGTGGAGACGTCTACTTCAGAGTGCTGGAGAGAAGTTTACGATTGTTAGTCGAACTTGTGAGGGGTGCTTTGGTGGTTATTGGGACGCTACTGCATGCCACTTGGTCCTTGTACAACCAGGGCCTGGTTTCATTGCCAGCAGTCAGTCAAGCCTGTTCACGGTGTTGTTGGCTTCCACCAAGGTCAAGTCTGTTCACGGTGTTGTTGGCTACCACCAAGGCTGCCCTTTGTCACCCAGCTCTGTTGGTTATGTCTATGGACAGGATTTTGGGGCCGATCGAAGGAGTTAACGATTTTGCGTTTGTGGTCCTAAGGATCTCTTATATTTGTGGATGGTGTAGTCTGGATGGCTTTATCAAGCAGTGACCTTCAGCGTTTACTGGGGCGGTTCACAGCTGATTGGAAGTTCTGGGATGAAACTCAAGACCTCCAAATCTAAGGCCACGGTTCTTAGCTGGAGAAGAGCTGATTGCACTCTAAAGGCTAGGAATAAAGTCGAGCCCCATGTGGTGAAGTTCGAATATCTTAAGATTTGTTAATAAGTGAGGGAAGTATGTAGCGTCATATCGACAGGCCACACCCCAAAGCAATGCAGTTGCTGTACTGGACAGTCACGGTGAAGAGGGAGCTGAGCCAGAAGGCAAAGCTCTTTATTTACTGGAAGAGATATTTTTATTGTACATCTTCCTCATCAGTTGTTGTAGTAGTAGTAGTAGTAGTAGTAGTAGTAGTAGTACTAGTATAGTACTTTGTTTGGACTGCTTCTTTTGATACTATGTTAATTAAAGCATGTTTGGACATTCTTAAAGCGCAATGTTTCTGCTTTGGAGTCAAAACCTTTCAAAATGTGTACAGTACGTGCTCTTTACTCTGGCTGAAAAATCCATTGCTTTTGCAATTGAAATCACAACGTGCTCAAATGCATTTTGATAACCGCAAAGGCTGCGGTGTGACCGGTCTGTGATATTAAAGAGTATATATTGTGTCATCGTGTTAAGGTCGCCATCGGAGAGAAATTGATGACAACCATAAAAAGCAGCAGAGGAGTGCTCCGTGTTCCCCGAGCTAGCAAATAGCATCAACTTACTGCTTGACACAAAACAAATAAACACACCTTGCTCAAAGTGACATTTTTCAAAGCAAAAACAATCAACATGGACACCACTGGGTAGCGTATGCAGTATTACTAGTAAAAGTACATATATTTCACAATGACTAATCATATTATATATCTGTACTGTAAAGTTCACATTTGAATGACAATAAAAAGGAAATCTAAGTCTAACTCTAAGTCTAAGTCTATATGGAATAAAAATGTATTATCTGGTTCAGATTGTCTCTCACTGCCGTCTCTACAGAAGCAGAGAATCAGTTTGCACTGAAGTCATGTTGTTGTTGTTCCAATATTCTCTACATTCAGTCACCGCTAACATTAGCAGCTATCATTCCTCTCATTAGTTGTTGTTCCAATATTCTCTACATTCAGTCACCGCTAACATTAGCAGCTATCATTCCTCTCATTAGTTGTTGTTCCAATATTCTCTACATTCAGTCACCGCTAACATTAGCAGCTATCATTCCTCTCATTAGTTGTTGTTCCAATATTCTCTACATTCAATGACCGCTAACATTAGCAGTTATCATTCCTCTCATTAGTTGTTGTTCCAATATTCTCTAAATTCAGTCACCGCTAACATTAGCAGTTATCATTCCTCTCATTAGTTGTTGTTCCAATATTCTCTACATTCAGTCACCGCTAACATTAGCAGCTATCATTCCTCTCATTAGTTGTTGTTCCAATATTCTCTACATTCAGTCACCGCTAACGTTAGCAGCTATCATTCCTCTCATTAGTTGTTGTTCCAATATTCTCTACATTCAGTCACCGCTAACATTAGCAGTTATCATTCCTCTCATTAGTTGTTGTTCCAATATTCTCTACATTCAATGACCGCTAACATTAGCAGCTATCATTCCTCTCATTAGTTGTTGTTCCAATATTCTCTACATTCAGTCACCGCTAACATTAGCAGTTATCATTCCTCTCATTAGTTGTTGTTCCAATATTCTCTACATTCAGTCACCGCTAACATTAGCAGCTATCATTCCTCTCATTAGTTGTTGTTCCAATATTCTCTACATTCAGTCACCGCTAACGTTAGCAGCTATCATTCCTCTCATTAGTTGTTGTTACAATATTCTCTACATTCAGTCACCGCTAACGTTAGCAGCTATCATTCTTCTCATTAGTTGTTGTTCCAATATTCTCTATGTTCAGTCGCCGCTAACGTTAGCAGCTATCATTCCTCTCATTAGTTGTTGTTCCAATATTCTCTATGTTCAGTCACCGCTAACGTTAGCAGCTATCATTCCTCTCATTAGTTGCCAACAAAGTAAGCTAATGCTACATGGGTGTGGTCTACGTGCAAAAAGACATACAGTTTAAGACTATGGAAAGTTAGCGCCCTCTAGGCAGTCGAGTAAAAGGTAGCAAACGGCTCCTTGAACTTTTCCACGTGCTTTACCTTGTTTTTTTATGACTGTTATTCTTGTGACTGCTGCCTCGCTCGCTTATAATAACTCATATTTACTTCTTTCCTCACTTTCCTTTTGTACCTGCGAGAGCGCTTTAGGGCCCTTTTTGTCTCTTTTTGTCTCTTTCCAAAGCAGCGCCACGACCCCGCGCTGTTTGTAGTAAAGTGGGTGTAGCACAAGCCACGTACCCCGGGGGAAGCGTGTGGGTAAAAAGGAAGAAGCTTGTTTCATTGCTTCCTGGAGAACACAACCTTGCGTGTGGAGATGAAAGTTACAAGCAGAACGAGCTCTGACATTTTTATCAGCGTGGAATTTGTCAGACAAAAACTGGGGAAAGGAAAGCAAAAGTGTGAGGAAAAGAAACAAAGAGAAGTAGAGATGATTGGCAACTCTAAATGTGTGGGAATGTTGTCTATCTGTGGTGGTCCTGCCAACAGGTGGACACGTGTACCCCACCTTCCTTGTCCAGGGTGTACCCCGCCTTCCTTGTCCAGGGTATACACCACCTTCCTTGTCCAGGGTGTACCCCACCTTCCTTGTCCAGGGTGTACCCCGCCTTCCTTGTCCAGGGTGTACCCCGCCTTCCTTCTTGTCCAGGGTGTACCCCACCTTCCTTGTCCAGGGTGTACCCCGCCTTCCTTGTCCAGGGTGTACCCCACCTTCCTTGTCCAGGGTGTACCCCGCCTTCCTTGTCCAGGGTGTACCCCGCCTTCCTTCTTGTCCAGGGTGTACCCCACCTTCCTTGTCCAGGGTGTACCCCGCCTTCCTTCTTGTCTAGGGTGTACCCCGCCTTCCTTGTCCAGGGTGTACCCCGCCTTCCTTGTCCAGGGTGTACCCCGCCTTCCTTGTCCAGGGTGTACCCTGCCTTCCTTCTTGTCTAGGGTATACACCACCTTCCTTGTCCAGGGTGTACCCCGCCTTCCTTGTCCAGGGTCTACACCGCCTTCCTTGTCCAGGGTCTACACCACCTTCCTTGTCCAGGGTGTACACCGCCTTCC
>NC_084745.1:5474564-5502429 GCF_033978785.1 Entelurus aequoreus
GGCATATACCATTTATTTCCACATGGCATATACCTTTTTTTTCCACATGGCATATACCTTTTTTTTCCACATGGCATATACCATTTATTTCCACATGGCATATACCATTTATTTCCACATGGCATATACCATTTATTTCCACATGGCATATACCATTTATTTCCACATGGCATATACCTTTTATTTCCACATTGCATATACCTTTTTTTCGAACATGGCATATACCATTTGTTTCCACATGGCATATACCATTTATTTCCACATGGCATATACCATTCACTTCCACATCCCAAAGAGAACTAAAAGGTGTGTTCACACTGACATGCAACAAGTCCACACATGTCACATATGAACAAAATAATCGGTGTGAACAAGGCCAATGTTATTCCTTCTTAGCATTGGTACCTCCATTTATGAACTTAATTGGTCTTTGAACAAGGTTGTGCATAGAAAAGTTTGTTTGTTGAAGCAAAAGTCTTCATAACAATATGAAGAACAAGGTGTGTGTCACAATATAATGTGCTGTACTGGAAACAAAAGTCTTCATAACAATATGAAGAACAACGTGTGTGTCACAATATAATGTGCTGTACAGGAAACAAAAGTCTTCATAACAATATGAAGAACAAGGTGTGTGTCACAATATAATGTGCTGTACTGGAAACAAAAGTCTTCATAACAATATGAAGAACAAGGTGTGTGTCACAATATAATGTGCTGTACTGGAAACAAAAGTCTTCATAACAATATGAAGAACAACGTGTGTGTCACAATATAATGTGCTGTACTGGAAACAAAAGTCTTCATAACAATATGAAGAACAAGGTGTGTGTCACAATATAATGTGCTGTACTGGAAACAAAAGTCTTCATAACAATATGAAGAACAACGTGTGTGTCACAATATAATGTGCTGTACTGGAAACAAAAGTCTTCATAACAATATGAAGAACAACGTGTGTGTCACAATATAATGTGCTGTACTGGAAACAAACCTAACAGTGGTGATATTTCATTTAATGACAAAATATCAAACTCATCACGCTTGTATCAATCAGATACTGATACCTCCCTGGTATTGATACTATCAATATTTGGATACATATGGCCACACCTACTGTGGACACCAATGTATTGGTAGATCTTTGCTAACAAAGGTGTATTTAGAAGGGATGTTTTAGATTTTTGATGAACTGAAGAAGGACTTGGTAGTTAATGCATGTTCATGTTGGGAGATAGTTCCTATTTAATGATAATAATACATGACTTTCATGTTGAGAGATAGTTCCTATTTAATAATAATAATACATGACTTTCATGTTGAGAGATAGTTCCTATTTAATAATAATAATACATGACTTTCATGTTGAGAGATAGTTCCTATTTAATAATAATAATACATGACTTTCATGTTGAGAGATAGTTCCTATTTAATAATAATAATACATGACTTTCATGTTGAGAGATAGTTCCTATTTAATAATAATAATACATGACTTTCATGTTGAGAGATAGTTCCTATTTAATAATAATAATACATGACTTTCATGTTGAGAGATAGTTCCTATTTAATAATAATAATACATGACTTTCTAACTGCTTTATTGAAGCATGTTGGGGTGAACTCACACTCAATGCTCGCATGGGCCCACCTAGCACCCACTTGGCCAGAGCGGGTGCTGTGGTCTGCGTTCAAGTTTTTCACACTTGGTGGACCAGGTCAGTTGGTGGACCGGGTCACTTGGTGGACCAGGTCACTTGGTGGACCAGGTCACTTGGTGGACCGGGTCACTTGGTGGACCAGGTCACTTGGTGGACCAGGTCAGTTGGTGGACCAGGTCACTTGGTGGACCAGGTCACTTGGTGGACCAGGTCAGTTGGTGGACCAGGTCACTTGGTGGACCAGGTCAGTTGGTGGACCAGGTCAGTTGGTGGACCAGGTCACTTGGTGGACCAGGTCACTTGGTGGACCAGGTCAGTTGGTGGACCAGGTCACTTGGTGGACCAGGTCAGTTGGTGGACCAGGTCACTTGGTGGACCAGGTCAGTTGGTGGACCAGGTCAGTTGGTGGACCAGGTCACTGCCAGGTTGTGTGCAGCCAAGCCATGCAGCTCCTTCATGATAACCAACACACTTCATTACAGAAATCGACTGTTTAGTCCAAAAGTCAATGCATGGAATGCCCCTCCCCTTGACTTCATTCATGGTGGAATACATTTCCCAGCAGGAATTGCACCTTCAACCTTGCACAAAATGATCAGAGGGACTTGAAATAAGACTCAAAATGATTGTAGTCATGCAACATTTACTACTATAGGCCAAACAGTGAAGTGTATTGGTGGGAAAGTAATGACCAAATGAGGGATGTTCCCATTAGGGTTTTACGCTACTGATGCCGATACCACTCATCAGTGAGGGAGATGGGCCGATACCAATACCATTAACATGTGCTAACTTTACATTTTTTAATTTATGCTGAGTGCTAATGACAGTTTACTAATATCAACACAATTCTCATCCTGTGTGTTTGACACGTTAAGACTTGTCCTCCAGTGATAATGATACTTAAGGTACAAAGAAATGCGGTTTATTTTCCACAACTGCACTCTGTGTGTGGAGACACAATTAGCTGCTAGCTCCTCGTCAGCCGGGGGACTAAAAAAGATACTGTGTCAGTTAGAAGGGACGACGTTATGTGACCGGCATTAAAATGCATTCAATCAATGATTGCCATCATGTTTGTCACTAAAATTGGCAGATTCTGATCACTGGTCGATCAATCGGCACATCCCTAGACAAAATGGTAATGTATTGTGAATGTGAATTTGGATATAGCATGTATAGTGTGTACATGTGTGTGTGCTGGGCTTAGACTACAACAAGCTTGGACTAGAACAAGTTTGGACTAGAACAAGCTTGGACTAGAACAAGCTTGGACTAGGAAAAGCTTATTCTAGTCCAGGGGTCGGCAACCCGCGGCTCCGGAGCCGCATGCGGCTCTTTGACCACTCTGATGCGGCTCAGCTGCATACTTGCCGACCCTCCCGGTTTTCCCAGTATACTTAACGACCCCCCCGATGTTCCCAGGAGACTGCCTCTCCTAGGAATCTCCCAGGGCAAATATGATCCTATTTTCACTCTAATGACTTAATCAAGGGCGTTCCCTAATGGTACTGCATTAATTGTCCTCTATAGCGTTTACAAACAGCATGACAGCTCGGCCACATGTTATATGTTGCTTTTACTTGCACACGTAGGAGACAGCAAAGCATACTTGCTCAACAGCCACACAGCTTACACTGACGGTAGTCGTACAAAAACAACTTTAACACTGTTACGTTACAAATATGCGCCACACTGTGAACCCACACCAAAAAAGAATGACAAAAACATTTCTGGAGAACTTCCGCACCGTAACACAACACAACAAATACCCAGAATCCCATGCAGCCCTAACTCTTCCGGTCTACATTGTACACCCCCGCTACCACCAAACCCCCCCACACATCAACCCCCCCTCCCCCCTCTCCGTGCGTCGGTTGAGCGGAAGAGTTAGTGCTGCATGGGATTCTGGGTATTTGTTGTGTTGTGTTTATGTTGTGTTACAGTGCAGATGTTCTCCAGAAATGTGTATGTCATTCTTTTTTGGTGTGGGTTCAAAGTGTGGCGCATATTTGTAACGTAACAGTGTTAAAGTTGTTTTTGTACGGCTACCGTCAGTGTAAGCTGTGTGGCTGTTGAACAAGTATGCCTTGCTGGCACTTACGTGGGCAAGCAAAAGCTGCATTCAGCATGTGGCCAAGCAGGTACGCTGTTTGGGCAGACTGTAGAGGGCGCTAAAAGCAGTGCCAGCACGTCCTGATATTTGGGAGTCTCCCGGAAAATTGAGAGGGTTGGCAAGAAAGACGCTATCAAGCGCCATTCAATTAAAAGTCGCGGGCCGCACTAACATCAAATTTCCATATTAAAGTGCGTGCCGGTGCGTGTGTCAGAGACCCCTGGTTAACATAGCGCAAAGCAATTTAAGCTTTGTATGCGGTGTTTTTCATTTTAAATTTTCAAAATTTTTTTGTGGCTCCCATTGTTTTCTTTAATTTGTGAAACTTTTCAAAATGGTTCTTTGAGTGGTAAAGGTTGCCGACCCCTGTTCTAGTCCAAGATTGGACTAGAACAAGCTTGGACTAGGACAAGCAGGGCATGTGGAATCTTGCCTGCTGAGCGTGGTGGTGATAGAGGAGAACTGTGGACTCACTTTGAGACTTACTAAAACCCGGATGAATAATTGACACCTCTGTGATTAATCCCCTGGCAGAAAGTCCTAGTGAGCTACAGTGTCTCTATAAAGGCAACGTTAAAAAGACGGAGGTGAAGGTTTGACTCACGCTTTTCACTGGCAGAGCAGAAATAGAAAGAGTTTGCAGTAGTTGAGGTGTGCATGATCCCGACAAGCCGCATGTAAATGGAGTGCATATCACTTCACGAGGTTGAGTTGGGTCTAATCCTGCTGTCTTTCATGCCACTTTGGGGATGAGCTTACAGGGTTTGCTGTGGTTGTGCACATCCTGTACAGCTTACTGGAAACCTTGACAACATTGGGAGAGGTTGTGGGATTAGAGCTCAGCGCCAAGAACTCCTTCCTGTGAAGATCCAGACAGGCGCAGGAAAGGAATGCGTGTATTGCTTTACCGCATGCAAAACACACCCGCGATCAATTTGACAATTAGCTCCTTCAGTGTTTTAATTAAAAAACAAAGTAGCCTTTGAAGAAATCAATTCCAGCTAAAGAGGCAAAAAAGAGAATTCCCTGGACTGCTGAGCGTCCCTGGACTCTGTCAAAGACTTGGCTGTCGGGCCTCCATTCTTCTTCTTTCAGCTTCATTTGCTTTCTATGCCGTCTCAGCACTCTTCTTCCATCTTCAAGGATGATTTCATGACAAACTCATTCTTTTACCTTTTCTGGCTTCTGTAATGCACGTGTGCAACTGTTGAACACTTTCAAAGAAGCTGAATAGTAAAATTAACAAAAAGTCTTTCTATTTACAACCTTAGACTCCATTCCAGTTTGGATCTTTGAAAGTAGGTTAGAGCAGTGGTCCCCAACCACCGGGCCGCGGCCCAGTACCGGTCCACGGACCGATTGGTAAAAATTTTTTTTAAATTTTTTTTAATGAAATCAACATAAAAAAACACAATATATACATTATGTATCAATATAGATCAATACAGTCTGCAGGGATACAGTCCGTAAGCACACATGATTGTATTTATTTATGTAAAAAAAAAAATATATATATATATATATATTTTTTTTTAAATACCCCCCCCCCCCCCCCTTCCCCCCACCGGTCCGTGGGACAAATTTTCAAGCGTTGACCGGTCCTTAGCTACAAAAAGGTTGGGGACCACTGGGTTAGAGAACTAAAATGTTTCATAGCAACTAAACACAATTGTGCTAGTATTTGCTAATATTGTTGTAAATCAGATGATTAAAATGTTATATTTGTACGTATAATATTCTGTATGAAATGTGTGCTACATGTAGTTTTTGAACAAAACCAAGTGGCTAGTGCTGGACAACTAAAGAGAAGCAAACACTACCAGTGACTCTCTTTGGCTTTGGTCTTCAAAGTCTTCCTGGATCCAGAAACTCACTCCCTGACTTTGTAAACAATAACAACCAAAGCTGATTTTGTAAAATAAGAGCAAGAAAAGGAAACATTTAGATCCAAGTACTTTTATACACTGATACCATGCGAGGTATCAATAGTATCAACAACTGGATTGATCACCCATGCTTTACATGGAAGTTTGAGGTGAGTCTTATTTTGAAGGGACAATGCACAGAGACATTAAGCTCAAAGACAGATGCACCAGATTACGTCTGCAGTCCCTGGTTACCTCAATTAAAAATAGACAATAATATAAACCATAACAATAAACGTTATTTGTAGTTGTTATTTTAGTATGTTTGAAGTGGCTCTGCACTGTGGATAGATGATGTGTTTGTTGCAGCTCCAGTCGGGGTTCTGACAACGTGTGGGAACAGCAAATAGAAGTGTTTCCCTGAGCGTTCAAACCCTTTTGAAAGAATCTCTCACCTGAAAATAAACTTTAGCTGAGCACTTTTAAAAAACAATATCAGATCCCAAAATCAGGACATCTTTATAGTAAGTTAAATAAACCAGACCTTGTTGGAAAAAACAAACAAACACTAAAGTGGCAGAATACAATCAATCAATCAATCAATCAATGTATATTTATATAGCCCTAAATCACAAGAGTCTCAAAGGGCTGCACAAGCCACAAAGACATCCTCAGCTCAGATCAGGGCAAGGAAAAACTCAACCCAATGGGCTACAATGAGAAACCTTGAAGGGGATCACAGATGTGGGGATATGATGCATCTCTTGATGTGACTGAGGAACTATTCAAATGTTGTATTGATCACATATTGATACAACTGTGCTGCACATCCAAAACAGGAAGTGAACATAAGAGTTAAAAAACTGCTAAATAAGCTTTAATAAGGATTAAATAAGCTTTGCTTCTTCCTACTCCTTTTCCAGCATGAAGAGAAATGAACATACCATGTTGGAATAAACATCAATCAATCAATGTAGATCAATACATCTGAACAAAACATTCACATCTTAGCAAGTGACAAAAGACAATGGAAGTCATCTCTAATGTTTTATCTCCTTAATAATCTTCTTTACAATTTGCACTTTGGACACGCCTTCTTATTACTGTCCTTTCCCTTCTTATTACTGTCCTTGCCCTTCTTATAACTATCATTTCCCTGCTTATTACTGTCCTTTCCCTTCTTATTACTGTCCTTTCCCTGCTTATTACTGTCCTTTCCCTTCTTATTACTGTCATTTCCCTGCTTATTACTGTCCTTTCCCTTCTTATTACTGTCCTTTCCCTGCTTATTACTGTCCTTTCCCTTCTTATTACTGTCCTTTCCCTTCTTATTACTATCCTTTCCCTTCTTATTACTGTCCTTTCCCTTCTTATTACTGTCCTTGCCCTTCTTATAACTATCATTTCCCTTCTTATTACTGTCCTTTCCCTTCTTATTACTGTCCTTTCCCTTCTTATTACTATCCTTTCCCTTCTTATTACTGTCCTTTCCCTTGTTATTACTGTCCTTTCACCTTCTTATAACTGTCCTTTCCCTTCTTATTACTGTCCTTTCCCTTCTTATTACTGTCCTTTCCCTTGTTATTACTGTCCTTTCACCTTCTTATAACTGTCCTTTCCCTTCTTATTACTGTCATTTCCCTTCTTATTACTATCCTTTCCCTGCTTATTACTGTCCTTTCCCTTCTTATTACTGTCCTTTCCCTTCTTATTACTGTCCTTTCTCTTCTTATTACTGTCCTTTCCCTTCTTATTACTGTCCTTTCCCTTCTTATTACTGTCCTTTCACCTTCTTATAACTGTCCTTTCCCTTCTTATTACTGTCCTTTCCCTTCTTATTACTGTCCTTTCCCTTGTTATTACTGTCCTTTCACCTTCTTATAACTGTCCTTTCCCTTCTTATTACTGTCCCTCCCCTTCTTATTACTGTCCTTTCTCTTCTTATTACTGTCCTTTCCCTTCTTATTACTGTCCTTTCCCTTCTTATTACTGTCCTTTCCTTTCTTATTACTATCCTTTCCCTTCTTATTACTGTCCTTTCCCTTCTTATTACTGTCCTTTCCTTTCTTATTACTATCCTTTCCCTTCTTATTACTGTCCTTTCTCTTCTTATTACTGTCCTTTCCTTTCTTATTACTATCCTTTCCCTTCTTATTACTGTCCTTTCCCTTCTTATTACTGTCTTTTCCCTTCTTATTACTGTCCTTTCCCTTCTTATAACTGTCCTTTCCCTTCTTATTACTGTCATTTCCCTACAATCATATTGTTGATGAATAACAAGTAAACAATCAATACATACATCAATCAATAAATACAACATCCATCTTGACTAATCACATGTTCTGATCATTGGCTCACGAGTGTGACTTGACTCTCTCACGTCTGCCATGACAAGACTTGTATTGATTTTGGAATGTTCCACATTTGTCACTCAAAATCCTTTCCTTTTCTTCAAAATGGACGGTGCGCCTTCTGACCCGCTGCACCTCATGTACGTATTTGTGATCGTGCTTACCTCCAAGCAATGTTATTGGGTACATGATGTGACCAGTAGATGGCAGTCAGATACGTGTGGACTGCAGGTTGACGCTCCCTCATCAATAAATGACGCTAGCAAGTTCCTGTAAGCAAGCAACATCAACACTTGGATGTTTCATTGAGAATATAAAACATTACACACGACCCTCAAAAGTCTGTCCAAAGGTTTTAGTACAACTTTGGTAAGTTACAAAGTCGCACCGCTTGGTGTATTGTTGGAGCATTACGTCTACCATAGTCAGACGTACTGTGCTTCAACATACGGTATTTTTATGGTGTGTGTATAAGGACCCAAAGTGGCACCTATTAGGAGACATTATCTCGTGTTTTCTGTGGCAATATTATGCAAAAACCCACTGTTTTTACCTTCTGGTACCTGCTGATGTGTATTTGGGATCTGCATAAATCCCCAAAAACATCTTCTTCCAGGAGGTGTTCCATGACTCAGACATCTTCTTCCAGGACACCTACAATCATTTAACAGACATATAATAACAATATAATCAAATAAATGAACACAAATATAATCATAATATAATAAAGTACATTAACAAAAATACAACAACAATGTAATAAAGTGAATTAACGCAAATATGATAATGTAATAAATTGAATTAACACACATTTTTCCATTTCCATTTCCATTTTCTACTGCTTGTCCCTTTCGGGGTCGCGGAGGGTGCTGGAGCCTATATAATAATAATATAATAAAGTAAATTAACACAAACATATAATACTATGATAAAGTAAATTAACACAACTATAATAATGTAATAAAGTAAATTAACACAAATATAATAATAAAATAAAGTGAATAAACACAAATATAATAACAATGTAATTAAGTGAATTAACACATATAATAATAGAATAATAAAGTGAATTAACACAAATATAATCATAATATAATAAAGTGAATTAACACAAATATAATAAAGTAAATTTACACAATTATAATCATAATATAATAGAGTAAATCAACACAAATATAATCATAATATAATAAAGTGAATTAACACAAATATAATAATAATATCCATCCATCCATTTTCTAGTGCGTGTCCCTTTTGGGGTCGTGGGGGGTGCTGGAGCCTATCCCAGCTGCACATGAGTGGTAGGTGGGGTACACCCTGGACAACCTCATCACAGGGCCAACACAGATGGACAACATTCACACTCACATTCATGATACAGTGAATTAAGACAAATATAATAATAATATGATAAAGTGAATTAAGACAAATATAATGATAATATGATATAGTGAATTAAGACAAATATAATAATATGATAAAGTGAATTAAGACAAATATAGTAATAATATGATACAGTGAATTAAGACAAATATAATAATAATATGATAAAGTGAATTAAGACAAATATAATAATAATATAATAAAGTGAATTAAGACATATATAATAATAATATGATAAAGTGAATTAAGACAAATATAATAATAATATGATAAAGTGAATTAAAACAAATATAATAATAATATGATAAAGTGAATTAAGACAAATATAATAATAATATGATAAAGTGAATTAAAACAAATATAATAATGATATGATAAAGTGAATTAAGACAAATATAGTAATAATATGATACAGTGGATTAAGACAAATATAATAATAATATGATAAAGTGAATTAAGACAAATATAATAATAATATGATAAAGTGAATTAAGACACATATAATAATAATATGATAAAGTGAATTAAGACAAATATAATAATAATATGATACAGTGAATTAAGACAAATATAATAATAATATGATAAAGTGAATTAAGACAAATATAGTAATAATATAATACAGTGGATTAAGACAAATATAATAATAATATGATACAGTGAATTAAGACACATATAATAGTAATATGATAAAGTGAATTAAGACAAATATAGTAATAATATGATAAAGTGAATTAAGACAAATATAGTAATAATATGATAAAGTGAATGAAGACAAATATAATAATAATATGATCCAGTGAATTAAGACAAATATAATAATAATATGATAAAGTGAATTAAGACAAATATAGTAATAATATAATAAAGTGAATGAAGACAAATAGAATAATAATATGATCCAGTGAATTAAGACAAATATAATAATAATATGATAAAGTGAATTAAGACAAATATAGTAATAATATGATAAAGTGAATTAAGACAAATATAATAATAATATGATAAAGTGAATTAAGACAAATATAACAATAATAATATGATAAAGTGAATTAAGACAAATATAACAATAATAATATGATAAAGTGAATTAAGACAAATATAGTAATAATATTATAAAGTGAATTAAGACAAATAGAATAATAACATGATCCAGTGAATTTAGACAAATATAATAATAATATGATAAAGTGAATTAAGACAAATAGAATAATAATATGATAAAGTGAATTAAGACAAATATAATAATAATATGATAAAGTGAATTAAGACAAATATAACAATAATAATATGATAAAGTGAATTAAGACAAATATAGTAATAATATTATAAAGTGAATTAAGACAAATATAATAATAATATGATCCAGTGAATTAAGACAAATATAATAATAATATGATAAAGTGAATTAAGACAAATATAATAATAATATGATAAAGTGAATTAAGACAAATATAGTAATAATATGATAAAGTGAATTAAGACAAATATAGTAATAATATGATAAAGTGAATTAAGACAAATATAATAATAATATGATAAAGTGAATTAAGACAAATATAGTAATAATATGATAAAGTGAATTAAGACAAATAGAATAACAGCAGACTGCTGGAACAGAACATTCCATGAGGTTCCATAAGCTGCACAGAGGTGACATTTGCTGTTCCAGAAGTCAGGAGTGCACATGTCTGAAAGTGCAAGATGGAATTGATCTTGATCAAAGCAGACATCAGCAGCTTGTGTACCTTGAGGGATCTCCACAAGTGTGGTCCTCCAAGTCAATGTACAAGTCCAGCAGCAGGGTTAGTGGCAAAGTCCTGATGCTCAACTCAACTGACATGCTGATTGGACGTCCAATGAGGGCTACAGTTAGAGTTAGAGTTGGGGTTGGGGTTAAGCTTATAGGTTTAGGTTTAGGTTTAGGGTCGAGGTTGAGGTCAGAGTTAGGTTTGGATTGGGGTTAGGGCTAGAGTTTTAGGGTTAGGTTTTGGTTAGGGTTAGAGTTGGGGTTAGAGGTTTAGGGTTAGAGGATTAGGTTTGGGTTAGGTGTGGGGGTTGGAGTTAGGGTTAGGTGCCCGGCGTGACCACTCCTTATGCATCAGTTGGTGAGGCGACATGTCTCCATGCAAGATGATCCCCTGCTGGTCCACTATGGACTGGACTCTCACATTGTTAACTAGATCCACTCAGCATCCATTGCACCCTTTCAGACATTTGTGATTAAGGGCTATAGAAGTCAACTTGGATTGATTGATTGATAATTAATATATAAATGCATTGACCACAGTCAGGCCATGAACTAATTAACAGCTATAAACGAGGGATTACTGGGCATGTACCTCAACTTAGAGCTGGCTCTTTTTTATACTTCAAGTTGCAAGCAAAGGTCCCAGTCAAATCTGACTGAGTATTTCATTTCCATATGTTGGGTCACAGAAGCAAAGGACTGATTAATCACTGATGGACTGAGTTTTAGGCCGACTGGAACGACTGGATGGACTGAGCTTTAGGCCGACTGGAACGACTGGATGGACCGAGCTTTAGGCCGACTGGAACGACTGGATGGACTGAGCTTAAGGCCGACTGGAACGACTGGATGGACCGAGCTTTAGGCCGACTGGAACGACTGGATGGACTGAGCTTTAGACCGACTGGAACGACTGGATGGACTGAGCTTTAGGCCGACTGGAACGACTGGATGGACCGAGCTTTAGGCCGACTGGAATGATTGGATGGACCGAGCTTTAGGCCGACTGGAACGACTGGATGGACCGAGCTTTAGGCCGACTGGAACGACTGGATGGGCTGAGCTTTAGGCCGACTGGAACGACTGGATGGGCTGAGCTTTAGGCCGACTGGAACGACTGGATGGACTGAGCTTTAGGCCGACTGGAACGACTGGATGGACTGAGCTTTAGGCCGACTGGAACGACTGGATGGACCAAGCTTTAGGCCGA
Source organism: Entelurus aequoreus (assembly GCF_033978785.1). Classification (NCBI taxonomy): domain Eukaryota; kingdom Metazoa; phylum Chordata; class Actinopteri; order Syngnathiformes; family Syngnathidae; genus Entelurus; species Entelurus aequoreus. The sequence goes on from NC_084745.1 coordinate 5,486,901, forward strand.
CTGGAACGACTGGATGGACCGAGCTTTAGGCCGACTGGAACGACTGGATGGACCGAGCTTTAGGCCGACTGGAACGACTGGATGGACTGAGCTTTAGGCTGACTGGAACGACTGGATGGACTGAGCTTTAGGCCGACTGGAACGACTGGATGGACTGAGCTTTAGGCCGACTGGAACGACTGGATGGACCGAGCTTTAGGCCGACTGGAACGACTGGATGGACTGAGCTTTAGGCCGACTGGAACGACTGGATGGACTGAGCTTTAGGCCGACTGGAACGACTGGATGGACTGAGCTTTAGGCCGACTGGAACGACTGGATGGACTGAGCTTTAGGCCGACTGGAACGACTGGATGGACTGAGCTTTAGGCCGACTGGAACGACTGGATGGACTGAGCTTTAGGCCGACTGGAACAGGTGAGATCTAACATTTGCTTCCATAAATGATGAACAACTCCAAATAAGATTGGATGGCAAACATCACGGGGGACTTGATGAGCAGAAGTGTGGTACAGTAGTTGATGTGTACTTGAACAAGGTGACTCAATCCCAATACTATTTGGAGAAATCTCTTCTATTCAAAACAGAGATCACATTTTTTTCCATTCATTTTCTCCTTTCCTGTCTTTCCCTGATAAGCTGCCTTCCCCCGAACACAATGGCTGCATTGTGCTGGGCACACATTAAGGGCAATATGTTGGCTTCTATTCACGGACACATTTTGATTGGAATGAAGGCTCACAAAGAGGACATTATTCAGCAGATTGTGCAATTAAGAAATCCAATATAAAGCAATATGACCACTGATCTAAACAATTAGAATGGATGGTTTTATTTCTAGTACAGCTGTATTATTGAGGAGGCCAGATGATCTCACAGTACAATACTGAAAGACTTCTGCTCTTAATGTGTTCATTTGAATCGCAGCCCGCTAATTTAGCCAAAGAAAAAGGTAAAGCACCTCTGGCATTCAGCTCCTCTCAAAGAACTCATTTGTTCTGGCTCTCTTTATTGTGCAAGAATATTCATATTCTGCTGACCCCGGAGAAGAGCCATTTCCAAGCTGTCAGAGCATTATCTTTATCTCCACTCTCCAAATGTTGGGGTCGGCCAAGACTGGGGGGGGGGGGGGGGGGGGGCAGACGAGTCTCCCTTAAACTGCATGTGATTAATGGGTGTCCATTTAGAAGGTTAGGGTGGAAAAACAAGTCATCCGAAGAAGATTGCAGCCCAAGAATGGAACCCTCGCAGACTGCGGTCACAGTCCTGCATGACATGAACTTTTCAATGTCACTCTCCAACTTTTCATTTGGAAAGGCAGCAATGACCAAACAACGTTTGTTAACGAGGCTTTCAGGACAACTGCACTCTTTTGGAATGTTGCCAATCAGTCACAGTGGTCACGTCGGACAAGAAGACAGAAGTTTTGTTCCACACTGAGGAGTCTGGTCTCGGCCTTCAAAGTGCTGACTCTGTTTTAGGCCGATAAACAACTGTGGCCTGTCTCTTCTCTTTCATTCAACTGTGGCCTGTCTCTTCTCTTTGTGGCCTGTCTCTTACCTTTCATTCAACTGTGGCCTGTCTCTTCTCTTTGTGGCCTGTCTCTTCTCTTTCATTCACCTGTGGCCTGTCTCTTCTCTTTGTGGCCTGTCTCTTCTCTTTCATTCAACTGTGGCCTGTCTCTTCTCTTTCATTCACCTGTGGCCTGTCTCTTCTCTTTGTGGCCTGTCTCTTCTCTTTCATTCAACTGTGGCCTGTCTCTTCTCTTTCATTCAACTGTGGCCTGTTTCTTCTCTTTGTGGCCTGTCTCTTCTCTTTCATTCAACTGTGGCCTATCTCTTCTCTTTGTGGCCTGTCTCTTCTCTTTCATTCAACTGTGGCCTGTCTCTTCTCTTTGTGGCCTGTCTCTTCTCTTTCATTCAACTGTGGCCTGTCTCTTCTCTTTGTGGCCTGTCTCTTCTCTTTCATTCACCTGTGGCCTGTCTCTTTTCTTTGTGGCCTGTCTCTTCTCTTTCATTCAACATTTCTTTACTCTCATTTGCTTTTCTGTCCAAATGGTGTCAATAATAATATTAATAACTCCTTGCAAGTCCACACACATCATTAAAACTGTCATGACAAAATAAATCCATAAAACACAGAAAACAAAAGTTATTTTGGTTCTCATGTAGAAACATGTCAGACTTGTTATTACAACATGTCAGACTTGTAATTACAACATGTCAGACTTGTTATTACAACATGTCAGACTTGTAATTACAACATGTCAGACTTGTAATTACAACATGTCAGACTTGTTATTACAACATGTCAGACTTGCAATTACAACATGTCAGATTTGTAATTACAACATGTCAGACTTGTAATTACAACGTGTCAGACTTGTTATTACAACATGTCAGATTTGTAATTACAACATGTCAGACTTGTTATTACAACATGTCAGACTTGTAATTACAACATGTCAGACTTGTAATTACAACATGTCAGACTTGTTATTACAACATGTCAGACTTGTAATTACAACATGTCAGACTTGTAATTACAACATGTCAGACTTGTTATTACAACATGTCAGACTTGTAATTACAACATGTCAGACTTGTTATTACAACATGTCAGACTTGTAATTACAACATGTCAGACTTGTAATTACAACATGTCAGACTTGTTATTACAACATGTCAGACTTGTAATTACAACATGTCAGACTTGTTATTACAACATGTCAGACTTGTAATTACAACATGTCAGACTTGTAATTACAACATGTCAGATTTGTAATTACAACATGTCAGACTTGTTATTACAACATGTCAGACTTGTTATTACAACATGTCAGACTTGTTATTACAACATGTCAGACTTGTAATTACAACATGTCAGACTTGTTATTACAACATGTCAGACTTGTTATTACAACATGTCAGACTTGTTATTACAACATGTCAGACTTGTTATTACAACATGTCAGACTTGTTATTACAACATGTCAGACTTGTTATTACAACATGTCAGACTTGTAATTACAACATGTCAGACTTGTTATTACAACATGTCAGACTTGTTATTACAACATGTCAGACTTGTTATTACAACATGTCAGACTTGTAATTACAACATGTCAGACTTGTAATTACAACATGTCAGACTTGTTATTACAACATGTCAGACTTGTAATTACAACATGTCAGACTTGTTATTACAACATGTCAGACTTGTAATTACAACATGTCAGACTTGTTATTACAACATGTCAGACTTGTTATTACAACATGTCAGACTTGTTATTACAACATGTCAGACTTGTAATTACAACATGTCAGACTTGTAATTACAACATGTCAGACTTGTTATTACAACATGTCAGACTTGTAATTACAACATGTCAGACTTGTAATTACAACATGTCAGACTTGTAATTACAACATGTCAGACTTGTAATTACAACATGTCAGACTTGTTATTACAACATGTCAGACTTGTAATTACAACATGTCAGACTTGTTATTACAACATGTCAGACTTGTAATTACAACATGTCAGACTTGTAATTACAACATGTCAGACTTGTAATTACAACATGTCAGACTTGTTATTACAACATGTCAGACTTGTAATTACAACATGTCAGACTTGTAATTACAACATGTCAGACTTGTAATTACAACATGTCAGACTTGTTATTACAACATGTCAGACTTGTTATTACAACATGTCAGACTTGTTATTACAACATGTCAGACTTGTAATTACAACATGTCAGACTTGTTATTACAACATGTCAGACTTGTAATTACAACATGTCAGACTTGTTATTACAACATGTCAGACTTGTAATTACAACATGTCAGACTTGTTATTACAACATGTCAGACTTGTTATTACAACATGTCAGACTTGTAATTACAACATGTCAGACTTGTTATTACAACAAGTCAGACTTGTAATTACAACATGTCAGACTTGTAATTACAACATGTCAGACTTGTTATTACAACATGTCAGACTTGTTATTACAACATGTCAGACTTGTTATTACAACATGTCAGACTTGTAATTACAACATGTCAGACTTGTAATTACAACATGTCAGATTTGTAATTACAACATGTCAGACTTGTAATTACAACATGTCAGACTTGTAAGTACAACATGTCAGACTTGTAATTACAACATGTCAGACTTGTAATTACAACATGTCAGACTTGTAATTACAACATGTCAGACTTGTTATTACAACATGTCAGACTTGTAATTACAACATGTCAGACTTGTAATTACAACATGTCAGACTTGTTATTACAACATGTCAGACTTGTAATTACAACATGTCAGACTTGTTATTACAACATGTCAGACTTGTAATTACAACATGTCAGACTTGTAATTACAACATGTCAGACTTGTAATTACAACATGTCAGACTTGTTATTACAACATGTCAGACTTGTTATTACACCATGTCAGACTTGTAATTACAACATGTCAGACTTGTAATTACAACATGTCAGACTTGTAATTACAACATGTCAGACTTGTAATTACAACATGTCAGACTTGTAATTACAACATGTCAGACTTGTAATTACAACATGTCAGACTTGTAATTACAACATGTCAGACTTGTTATTACAACAAGTCAGACTTGTAATTACAACATGTCAGACTTGTAATTACAACATGTCAGACTTGTTATTACAACATGTCAGACTTGTTATTACAACATGTCAGACTTGTTATTACAACATGTCAGACTTGTAATTACAACATGTCAGACTTGTAATTACAACATGTCAGATTTGTAATTACAACATGTCAGACTTGTAATTACAACATGTCAGACTTGTAAGTACAACATGTCAGACTTGTAATTACAACATGTCAGACTTGTAATTACAACATGTCAGACTTGTAATTACAACATGTCAGACTTGTTATTACAACATGTCAGACTTGTAATTACAACATGTCAGACTTGTAATTACAACATGTCAGACTTGTTATTACAACATGTCAGACTTGTAATTACAACATGTCAGACTTGTTATTACAACATGTCAGACTTGTAATTACAACATGTCAGACTTGTTATTACAACATGTCAGACTTGTAATTACAACATGTCAGACTTGTAATTACAACATGTCAGACTTGTTATTACAACATGTCAGACTTGTTATTACACCATGTCAGACTTGTAATTACAACATGTCAGACTTGTTATTACAACATGTCAGACTTGTAATTACAACATGTCAGACTTGTAATTACAACATGTCAGACTTGTAATTACAACATGTCAGACTTGTTATTACAACATGTCAGACTTGTAATTACAACATGTCAGACTTGTTATTACAACATGTCAGACTTGTAATTACAACATGTCAGACTTGTAATTACAACATGTCAGTCTTGTTATTACAACAAGTCAGACTTGTAATTACAACATGTCAGACTTGTTATTACAACATGTCAGACTTGTAATTACAACATGTCAGACTTGTAATTACAACATGTCAGACTTGTTATTACAACATGTCAGACTTGTTATTACAACATGTCAGACTTGTAATTACAACATGTCAGACTTGTTATTACAACATGTCAGACTTGTTATTACAACATGTCAGACTTGTTATGACAACTTGTCAGACTTGTAATTACAACATGTCAGACTTGTAATTACAACATGTCAGACTTGTTATTACAACATGTCAGACTTGTAATTACAACATGTCAGACTTGTTATTACAACATGTCAGACTTGTTATTACAACATGTCAGACTTGTTATTACAACATGTCAGACTTGTTATTACAACATGTCAAACTTGTAATTACAACAAGTCAGACTTGTAATTACAACATGTCAGACTTGTTATTACAACATGTCAGACTTGTAATTACAACATGTCAGACTTGTTATTACAACATGTCAGACTTGTTATTACAACATGTCAGACTTGTAATTACAACATGTCAGACTTGTTATTACAACATGTCAGACTTGTTATTACAACATGTCAGACTTGTTATTACAACATGTCAGACTTGTAATTACAACATGTCAGACTTGTTATTACAACATGTCAGACTTGTTATTACAACATGTCAGACTTGTTATTACAACATGTCAGACTTGTTATGACAACTTGTCAGACTTGTAATTACAACATGTCAGACTTGTAATTACAACATGTCAGACTTGTTATTACAACATGTCAGACTTGTAATTACAACATGTCAGACTTGTTATTACAACATGTCAGACTTGTTATTACAACATGTCAGACTTGTTATTACAACATGTCAGACTTGTTATTACAACATGTCAAACTTGTAATTACAACAAGTCAGACTTGTAATTACAACATGTCAGACTTGTTATTACAACATGTCAGACTTGTAATTACAACATGTCAGACTTGTTATTACAACATGTCAGACTTGTTATTACAACATGTCAGACTTGTAATTACAACATGTCAGACTTGTTATTACAACATGTCAGACTTGTTATTACAACATGTCAGACTTGTTATTACAACATGTCAGACTTGTAATTACAACATGTCAGACTTGTTATTACAACATGTCAGACTTGTTATTACAACATGTCAGACTTGTAATTACAACATGTCAGACTTGTAATTACAACATGTCAGACTTGTAATTACAACATGTCAGACTTGTAATTACAACATGTCAGACTTGTTATTACAACATGTCAGACTTGTTATTACAACATGTCAGACTTGTAATTACAACATGTCAGACTTGTAATTACAACATGTCAGACTTGTAATTACAACATGTCAGACTTGTTATTACAACATGTCAGACTTGTTATTACAACATGTCAGACTTGTAATTACAACATGTCAGACTTGTAATTACAACATGTCAGACTTGTTATTACAACATGTCAGACTTGTTATTACAACAATTCAGACTTGTAATTACAACAATTCAGACTTGTAATTACAACAATTCAGACTTGTAATTACAACAAGTCAGACTTGTTATTACAACATGTCAGACTTGTTATTACAACATGTCAGACTTGTTATTACAACAATTCAGACTTGTAATTACAACAATTCAGACTTGTAATTACAACATGTCAGACTTGTAATTACAACAAGTCAGACTTGTTATTACAACATGTCAGACTTGTAATTACAACAAGTCAGACTGACACTGGACTCTTCTATTTCTATTTCCTGTGACTTTATTGCTGTGCTGTTTCCCTCACCTGCTGTTGATTGGTGATGAGTGGACACACCTGTGCCTGGCTGCTGTTGCGTCGGACCAGTTCTTCCTCCAAGGTAATCTAAGTTACTGGTCAATCCCAAATTCTTTCGATGACATATATGCCGAGTAAGAAGGACCATCAAGACAGAATTGGAATATTTTCTAGTTTATCCCAAAGCTTTGGGACACCAACTTAATGACTAAGTTCGTATCGGCTGCTCTAGTTGATCCGGCATTCAAACGGAAAGAGACTACTTCTTGAGTCCGCACACAGCCCCCACCCTCTCCAGAAAGGAATACAGGCTCATTGTTCTTCTACAGATAAGATATAAGGGAGTACTCCAACTCCTACATTCCAAGTCTTCAAGGTAACACACACTTTACTTGCGGACATACAATGAATAAATAGAAAGAGTACAAATGGAAAAACACTAGCTGCTTCATTTATAAATAGTTGATTTATATAGGCTAGTATATATAAATCAACTATTTATAAATACACATTAGTAGGCTAAATGAACCTCTTTAACATACTAGCTGCTTCAAACATGACTATGAATAAAGAAATAACTCTTCAGCATTTACTGTACATACATGTATTTACTGTATATGTATATGTATTTACTGCATATACTGTATATGTATTTACTGTACATGTACATGTATTTACTGTATATGTACATGTATTTACTGTATATGTATATGTATTTACTGTATATGTACATGTATTTACTGTACATGTACTTGTATTTACTGTATATGTATATGTATTTACTGTATATGTACATGTATTTACTGTATCTACAGTATATGTATTTACTGTATATGTACATGTATTTACTGTACATGTACATGCATTTACTGTATATGTATATGTATTTACTGTATATGTACATGTATTTACTGTACATGTACATGCATTTACTGTATATGTATATGTATTTACTGTATATGTACATGTATTTACTGTATATGTACATGTATTTACTGTATCTGTATATGTATTTACTGTATATGTATATGTATTTACTGTATATGTACATGTATTTACGGTATATACAGTATATGTATTTACTGTATATGTACATGTATTTACTGTACATGTACATGCATTTACTGTATATGTACATGTATTTACTGTACATGTACATGCATTTACTGTATATGTATATGTATTTACTGTATATGTACATGTATTTACTGACCTGTAGGTCAGGTCAGGTCAGGTCGTATCCCTGCTACTGGTAAAATGTAACCCAGTACAACCTGCCGCATGGGTAGATGGGACCCGTCAGCCCAGTAAGGCGACCCATCTAGGAGAAGGTAAACTCCGATCCAAAACCGCCCCTGCCTTGTGGCATACCTTTCTAGGGGAAGGCTTCGGGAGTAAACCCTGAGGAAAAATCCGGAGATGGAGTCCCTAAGGTGGTCCACTGCTGGCTACAGCGGTGTACTGGCAACTCCTGCGACACTGTTGGTGCCAAATTGTACCAGCTCTTGCTGCTCCTTTGGATCCATCATCAGTGTGTAGAGGGGGGTCCTGCTGCATGGGCAACAGCTTGACCTCCATACAATTCTGCCCTGGCTTGCGCCCTGGAGAGGTCACTCCAGCCTCGTGTCATAGCGTGGAAACAACAACGGGAAGCAACAGTCTACCGGTTATAAGCTACAATGCTCGATTGGCGTAGAGCATAGCGCCAGGGGTTGCTTCCGACGGTGGGAGAGATCCTTGAATTTCATTGGACAGCTACTGCCCGCCTTAAGCTGGGCAGCCCCCAGCCAATTAGGTGCTGTCCCGCCACAGTCTGCCTTCCTCATTGGGTGCATGGGGATTAGGAAAAAACCGACAAGCAGACTGCAAGACCTGCACCAAGCAAGAAACAAAGTATGAAAAACAGGTGCCCAGTCCTAAAACTGGGAAGCTGGAATGTCCGAACTATGACACCCGGACACTCAAACGATCTCCAAGACATCAGTGATGCTAGAAAAACGGCTGTCATTAACAATGAGCTACTGAGACTCCAGGTAGACATAGCTGCATTGCAAGAGACCCGCCTAGCCGACTCGGGAACCCTCAGGGAGAAAGACTTTACCTTCTTCTGGCAAGGAAAGAGTGCCGGAGACCGCAGAGAGCATGGCGTTGGATTCGCTGTCAGGAACACCTTGTTAAAGATGGTTGAACCAGGAGACAAAGGATCCGAACGCCTGATGACACTCCACCTCCACACCTCTGATGTCCCAGTGACCCTAGTCTGCGCATATGCTCCCACTCTAATGTCTACAGCAGAAGTTAAGGATACATTTTATGCCAACTTGAATGACGTCATCAAGAACATTCCCCCCAAGGAACATCTCATCATCCTTGGTGACTTCAATGCGAGAGTGGGTGCTGACCATGACTCATGGCCTTCCTGTCTTGGACACTTCGGAGTTGGCAAGGTCAATGACAATGGGCAACGGCTACTGGAGTTCTGTTCCTACCATAACCTTTGCGTCACCAACTCCTACTTTCAGACGAAACCACAGCACAAAGTGACATGGCGCCATCCCCGCTCAAAGCATTGGCATCAGCTAGACATGATCCTGATCCGACAAGCCAGCCTCAAGTTTGTGCTCGTTACTCGTAGTTACCACAGCGCAGACTGCGACACCGACCATTCACTTGTCTGTTGCAAGATCAGGCTACAACCAAAAATGTTTCACAACTCCAAACAGAAAGGCAAGCCCCGCATTGATTCCACCAGCATGCATCTTCCAGAGAAAGTAGAAGAGTTTGCCAAGTCTCTCAACAACATCCTATCTGAAGAACACCAGCACTACTCTGCCTCTGAGAAATGGGGCCACCTCAGGGAGGCCATTCAGAAAACAGCCCTTGCGACTTTTGGGAGGAAGATCTTCAAAAACAACGACTGGTTTGTTGCCAAGTCCAGTGAGATGACCCCCGTCATTGAAGCAAAGCGAGCTGCCCTCGCTGAATACAAACGCTCCCCAAATGAGAAGTCCCTGCAAGCACTGAGAACTACAAGAAGCAAAGTGCAACAGACTGCAAGACATTGTGCCAATGAATACTGGCAACAACTCAGTGAATCCATCCAGTCTGCAGCTACCTCAGGTAACATCAGGGGGATGTACGAGGGCATCAAGACTGCTCTGGGTCCAACACAGAGCAAAACAGCCACCCTAAAGACCACCAGTGGGGAATATATCACTGACAAGGGCAAGCAGATGGACAGATGGGTAGAGCACTATTCAGAACTCTATTCCAGAGAGAACACTGTCGTCGCCTCAGCCCTTGATGCCATTGAACAGCTGCCCATCATTGAGGAATTAGATGCTGAACCAACACTTGCTGAACTTCACAAAGCGATCGACAGCTTAGCAACTGGCAAAGCACCTGGTACTGATGGCATCCCCCCAGACCTCATCAAGCGCTGTAAAGACACCCTCCTGCAGCCTTTGCATGATGTCCTCTGCCAGTGCTGGAAAGAGGGAGCCGTGCCGCAAGACATGAGAGATGCCAAGATTGTCACCCTTTACAAAAATAAGGGTGACAGGAGCGACTGTAACAATTACAGGGGCATCTCCCTCCTGAATATCGTAGGGAAACTCTATGCCCGTGTTGTGCTTGTCCGCCTTCAAAAACTTGCTGAGCGCATTTACCCGGAATCTCAATGCGGCTTTCGCGCCAAGCGCTCTACAGTGGACATGATATTCTCCCTACGCCAACTTCAGGAGAAATGCAGGGAACAACAGAAGCCCCTGTACATATCCTTCATTGACCTGACCAAGGCTTTCGACCTGGTTAGCAGAGAAGGGCTCTTCAGCATCCTACCCAAGATCGGATGCCCTCCAAAGCTCCATAGCCTCATTAGATCTTTTCATGACGACATGAAGGCAACCATCCAGTATGAGGGTAGCATATCCAACCCATTTGACATTAAGAGCGGAGTCAAGCAAGGTTGCGTCCTTGCTCCTACCCTTTTCGGCATCTTCTTTGCCCTGCTCATCAATCATGCTTTTGGGACTGCAACAGAAGGGGTATATCTACGTACCAGATCTGACGGCCGACTTTTCAACCTAGCCCGTCTTAAAGCAAGGACCAAAGTCCGTGAGACAATCATTCGGGACATGCTTTTTGCTGATGATGCCGCCATCGTTTCACACACTGAACAAGAACTCCAGTGCCTTATGGACAGATTCTCCCAGGCCTGCAAAGACTTCGGGCTTACCATCAGCCTAAAAAAGACCAATGTGCTGAGTCAGGAAGTGGACACTCCACCAGCCATCACAATCGATGAGTACCAACTCAAAGTCGTACACCAATTTACATACCTGGGATCCACCATCAGTGACAATCTGTCCCTCGACGGTGAGATCAACAAACGTATTGGCAAAGCTGCCACAACACTAGGGCGCCTCACGACCCGCGTCTGGGAGAACCGGAAGCTGACAACTCCTACCAAGATGGCAGTGTACAACGCCTGCATCGTCAGCACTCTTCTCTACGGCAGCGAAACATGGACAACATACTCCAAACAGGAGCGCAAACTGAACACCTTCCACATGCGCTGCCTTCGCCGCATCCTCGGCATCCATTGGAGTGACAAGGTGACGAATACCCAGGTCCTCGAACGCGCTGGTCTTCCTACCATGTTCACGCTGCTCAGACAACGCAGGCTGCGTTGGCTCGGCCACGTGTGCCGTATGGAGGATGGACGTATCCCAAAGGACATCCTGTATGGCGAACTTGGCTCTGGCAAGAGATCTGTTGGCCGGCCAAAACTGCGCTTCAAAGATGTCTGCAAGCGGGACATGAAAGCCCTGGACATAAACACTGAACACTGGGAAGATGCAGCAGCTGACCGCAGCAAATGGCGCAGTGTCCTTCACAAACAGCTGAAGACTGGCGAGGAAAAGATCCATGCCACAGCCAATGAAAAAAGAACCAAGCGGAAGACACGCACTCCTGCAGTTGCGCCTTCCAGCTACATCTGCAGTAAATGCGGCCGTGTTTGCCTCTCCCACATCGGACTCATCAGCCACAGCAGGCGTTGTCGCTGAGTTTAAACTTGACCTCTGGACTGGCGCAGTTTCCATAGTCGTTACGACTGACGGAGGCCTGATGATGATGATTTACTGTACATGTACATGCATTTACTGTATATGTATATGTATTTACTGTATATGTACATGTATTTACTGTATATACAGTATATGTATTTACTGTATATGTACATGCATTTACTGTATATGTATATGTAGCTACTGTATATGTACATGTATTTACTGTACATGTACATGCATTTACTGTATATGTACATGTATTTACTGTATATGTACATGTATTTACTGTATATACAGTATATGCATTTACTTTAAAGACATTAAAGTCCTACTTTGTTTGATGACAATCCAACATGCTAATGAGGCGTGTGAGTGAAGCTGTGATTGGTCGTCCTTATCTTAGATTGCAGGTGCTGATTGGACCACGAACATAAACACACATTTCCATGTTTGCTTCATCTCAGTTTAAAATGTCTTTCATCCAAGAATATGAAATGAACACAAACACTCCAACATGTCTTCAACTGCAAGGGAACACAGCAACAAATACAGATAGTCCTCATTTCATGATAGTTATGTACCAAGGTAGCACATTTGCATTCAACATTTGTATTACTATTTCTCCTGACTTTAATCAGCTTTCTCCAATGTATATATATATATATATATATATATATATATATATATATATATATATATATATATATATATATATATATATATATATATATATATTTTTTTTTAATATATGTGTATGTTAATGAGTGTGTTGGCAGCGTGTGAGCTGGAGGAACTTTAGTGAGCTTTAGTTCCTGCAGCAGAATATGATGGAGCCTTTGCAACACTTGGCTCATTGTAGACTTGTAGTCAGAACTGTAGAGACCAATGATAGGATTTATAGTCAATGATAGGATTTATAGTCAATGATAGGATTTATAGTCAATGATAGGATTTATAGTCACAGTGGAGAGTTGAGGGCACGACAATGTTTCTTCTTCCAAGGGAAGGCGTAACAGAATATTTGAGAAGTTCTGCCCTGCAGCCAGAAAAAAAAAAAAAGATTGGCCGTGACTCCGAGAGACATCAAATTATCCCAGAACAACACAACAGACATTTTCATCGTTAAGTAGTGTTAATTATGTGTGAATACACTAATACTATGTCCTGCTACTTATTTAATAATACCAAGTATTATTAATTACTGTTAATTATGTGTGAATACACTAATACTATGTCCTGGTACTTATTTAATAATACCAAGTATTATTAATTACTGTTAATTATGTGTGAATACACTAATACTATGTCCTGCTACTTATTTAATAATACCAAGTATTATTAATTACTGTTAATTATGTGTGAATACACTAATACTATGTCCTGGTACTTATTTAATAATACCAAGTATTATTAATTACTGTTAATTATGTGTGAATACACTAATACTATGTCCTGCTACTTATTTAATAATACCAAGTATTATTAAGTAGTGTTAATTATGTGTGAATACACTAATACTATGTCCTGCTACTTATTTAATAATACCAAGTATTATTAAGTAGTGTTAATTATGTGTGAATACACTAATACTATGTCCTGCTACTTATTTAATAATACCAAGTATTATTAAGTAGTGTTAATTATGTGTGAATACACTAATACTATGTCCTGCTACTTATTTAATAATACCAAGTATTATTAATTACTGTTTATTATGTGTGAATACACTAATACTATGTCCTGCTACTTATTTAATAATACCAAGTATTATTAAGTAGTGTTAATTATGTGTGAATACACTAATACTATGTCCTGCTACTTATTTAATGATACCAAGTATTATTAAGTAGTGTTAATTATGTGTGAATACACTAATACTATGTCCTGCTACTTATTTAATAATACCAAGTATTATTAATTACTGTTTATTATGTGTGAATACACTAATACTATGTCCTGCTACTTATTTAATAATACCAAGTATTATTAATTACTGTTTATTATGTGTAAATACACTAATACTATGTCCTGCTACTTATTTAATAATACCAAGTATTATTAATTACTGTTTATTATGTGTGAATACACTAATACTATGTCCTGCTACTTATTTAATAATACCAAGTATTATTAATTACTGTTTATTATGTGTGAATACACTAATACTATGTCCTGCTACTTATTTAATAATACCAAGTATTATTAATTACTGTTTATTATGTGTAAATACACTAATACTATGTCCTGCTACTTATTTAATAATACCAAGTATTATTAATTACTGTTTATTATGTGTGAATACACTAATACTATGTCCTGCTACTTATTTAATAATACCACCTTAACATTTGACAACAAACAATTACACACCTATTTAATAATACCACCTTAACATGTGACAACCAAACAATTATACACCTATTTAATAATACCACCTTAACATTTGACAACCAAACAATTATACACCTATTTAATAATACCACCTTAACATGTGACAACCAAACAATTATACACCTATTTAATAATACCACCTTAACATGTGACAACCAAACAATTATACACCTATTTAATAATACCACCTTAACATTTGACAAGCAAACAATTATACACCTATTTAATAATACCGCCTTAACATTTGACAAGCAAACAATTATACACCTATTTAATAATACCACCTTAACATTTGACAAGCAAACAATTATACACCTATTTAATAATACCACCTTAACATGTGACAACCAAACAATTATACACCTATTTAATAATACCACCTTAACATGTGACAACCAAACATTATACACTTATTTAATAATACCACCTTAACATGTGACAACAAACAATTATACATCTATTTAATAATACCACCTTAACACGTGACAACCAAACAATTATACACCTATTTAATAATACCACCTTAACATTTGACAAGCAAACAATTATACACCTATTTAATAATACCACCTTAACATTTGACAAGCAAACAATTATACACCTATTTAATAATACCACCTTAACATGTGACAAACAAACAATTATACACTTATTTAATAATACCACCTTAACATGTGACCACCAAACAATTATACACCTATTTAATAATACCACCTTAACATGTGACCACCAAACAATTATACACCTATTTAATAATACCACCTTAACATGTGACAACCAAACAATTATACACCTATTTAATAATACCACCTTAA
>NC_084745.1:5507449-5509949 GCF_033978785.1 Entelurus aequoreus
ACTCGGCTGGAACGCGGCGGGACTTGCTGCACTCCAGCCTGGGTGTGATTTTTGATCATTTTCATGACTTTTTCCCCAACTTTCCCCACTTCCCCTGTGACTTTGCTGGGTGCGCCCTGGCCATGCTGGGTGCCTCCAGGCACCCCTGGGCTCGGCTGGAACGCGGCGGGACTTGCTGCACTCCAGCCTGGGTGTGATTTTTGCTCATTTTCACGACTTTCCCCCCAGACTTTCCCCACTTCCCCTGTGACTTTGCTGGGTGCGCCCTGGCCACGCTGGGTGCCTCCTGGCACCCCTGTGCTCGGCTGGAACGCGGCGGGACTTGCTGCACGCCAGCCTGGGTGTGATTTTTGACCATTTTCACGACCTTTTCCAGACTTTCCCCACTTTTCTACCCCACTTCCCCTGTGACTTTGCTGCATGCGTCCTGGCCACGCTGGGCACCTCTTGGCACCCCTGGACTTGGGTGGAACGCGGCGGGACTTGTGGCACTCAAATGTGGGTGTGATAAGGAAAAAAACTAGCCGTCAACGGCAAATTTTTAAAATCGGTCTCCAAACTAGGGCACGCGGGCCGAAGCGGTACGCCGGAATCCGGCCCCCGGATTTTTGTGGATTTTTGTGGATTTTTATTATTTCTTTGGACATGTCGTGCATCCCTGGACTCGGGTGGGCGGCTGCGGGACTTGTGGGACTCGAACCTGGGTGTCATTTTGGACCATTTTTCGGGACTTTTGCCTACTTTTCCCACTTTTCCCCCCCACTCACAGTGTGACTTTGCTGGGGGCGCTTTGGACATGCCGGGCACCCTTGGACTCGGGTCACCTGCTGCGGGACTTGTGGCACTCAAACCTGGGTGTCACCTGGGTGTGATTTTGGACCATTTTCGGGACTTTTGCCTACATTTCTGAATTTCCTCCCCCACTCACAGCGTGACTTTGCTGGGAGCCTTGTGGACACGTCGGGCATCCCTGGACTCGGGTGACCGGCTGCGGGACTTGTGGCACTCAAACCTGGGTGTGCTTTTAGAACATTTTGGGGATTTTTGCACACTTTCCCAACTTTTCTTCCCCACTCACAGTGTGACTTTGCTGGGGGGGCGCTTTGTACATGTCGGGCACCCTTGTACTCGGGTGACCGGCTGCGGGACTTGCTGCACTCAAACCTGGGTGTGCTTTTAGAACATTTTGGGGATTTTTGCACACTTTCCCAACTTTTCTTCCCCACTCACAGTGTGACTTTGCTGGGGGGGGGGGGGGCGCTTTGTACATGTCGGGCACCCTTGTACTCGGGTGACCGGCTGCGGGACTTGCTGCACTCAAACCTGGGTGTGCTTTTAGAACATTTTGGGGATTTTTGCACACTTTCCCAACTTTTCTTCCCCACTCACAGTGTGACTTTGCTGGGGGGCGCTTTGTACATGTCGGGCACCCCAGGACTCGGGTGACCTGCTGCGGGACTTGTGGCACTCAAACCTGGGTGTGCTTTTTGAACGTTTTGGGGATTTTTGCACACTTTCCCAACTTTTCTTCCCCACTCACAGTGTGACTTTGCTGGGGGGCACTTTGGACATGTCGGGCATCCCTGGACTCGGGTGACCTGCTGTGGGACATGTGGCACTCAAACCTGGGTGTGATTTTAGAACATTTTGGGGATTTTTGCACACTTTCCCAACTTTTCTTCCCCACTCACAGTGTGACTTTGCTGGGGGGCGCTTTGTACATGTCGGGCACCTGGACTCGGGTGACCTGCTGCGGGACATGTGGCACTCAAACCAGGGTGTGATTTTGGATCGTTCAGGACATTTCCTGGCCGCATGCCCCAAAGGGCCTCACATACCCCGGGGACACGCGCTGGACACCCCGGGTAGCCCAAAATATGCCGTTCTGTTTAAAAAGCCCGTCTATTGCTGTCCTAAGACACATGTGCAACAGCCCGGGGTTTATTTCCCTTCATAAGTAGGGTTTCTCTCTATAGTGCACACTTGGAAAAAATGCATTTCTTTAGGGGTGCAATTGCGGCCGGAGTCCACGGGAGGGCTCCAATTCCCCGCTGCTGTCCTCTTGCAGTGTAAGAGGGTTGCTGTTTTCTGTCTGGAAATAGGTCCCCAAAAGGCATCCAGGGCCCCTAATGACAGTAATTTATGGCCCCAAAAGGCCTCACATTGCCCGGGAAGACCTGACGGACGCCTCGGCGTCACCGAAATACTACAAACTGTTTAAAATGGGGGCCCCAAAAGGCCTGGAAATGATGCCTTTAATGCTGGAAAATAATGCATTTCTTTAGGGGTGCAATTGCGGCCGGAGTCCACGGGAGGGCTCCAATTCCCCGCTGTCCTCTTGCAGTGTAAGAGGGTTGCTGTTTTCTGTCTGAAAATAGGGCCCCAAAAGGCATCCAGGGCCCCTAATGACAGTAATTTATGGCTCCAAAAGGCATCACATTGCCCGGGAAGACCTGACGGACGCCTCGGCGTCACCGAAATACTACAAACTGTTTAAAAT
>NC_084745.1:5522449-5524949 GCF_033978785.1 Entelurus aequoreus
TCGGCTGGAACGCGGCGGGACTTGCTGCACTCCAGCCTGGGTGTGATTTTTGATCATTTTCATGACTTTTTCCCCAACTTTCCCCACTTCCCCTGTGACTTTGCTGGGTGCGCCCTGGCCATGCTGGGTGCCTCCAGGCACCCCTGGGCTCGGCTGGAACGCGGCGGGACTTGCTGCACTCCAGCCTGGGTGTGATTTTTGCTCATTTTCACGACTTTCCCCCCAGACTTTCCCCACTTCCCCTGTGACTTTGCTGGGTGCGCCCTGGCCACGCTGGGTGCCTCCTGGCACCCCTGTGCTCGGCTGGAACGCGGCGGGACTTGCTGCACGCCAGCCTGGGTGTGATTTTTGACCATTTTCACGACCTTTTCCAGACTTTCCCCACTTTTCTACCCCACTTCCCCTGTGACTTTGCTGCATGCGTCCTGGCCACGCTGGGCACCTCTTGGCACCCCTGGACTTGGGTGGAACGCGGCGGGACTTGTGGCACTCAAATGTGGGTGTGATAAGGAAAAAAACTAGCCGTCAACGGCAAATTTTTAAAATCGGTCTCCAAACTAGGGCACGCGGGCCGAAGCGGTACGCCGGAATCCGGCCCCCGGATTTTTGTGGATTTTTGTGGATTTTTATTATTTCTTTGGACATGTCGTGCATCCCTGGACTCGGGTGGGCGGCTGCGGGACTTGTGGGACTCGAACCTGGGTGTCATTTTGGACCATTTTTCGGGACTTTTGCCTACTTTTCCCACTTTTCCCCCCCACTCACAGTGTGACTTTGCTGGGGGCGCTTTGGACATGCCGGGCACCCTTGGACTCGGGTCACCTGCTGCGGGACTTGTGGCACTCAAACCTGGGTGTCACCTGGGTGTGATTTTGGACCATTTTCGGGACTTTTGCCTACATTTCTGAATTTCCTCCCCCACTCACAGCGTGACTTTGCTGGGAGCCTTGTGGACACGTCGGGCATCCCTGGACTCGGGTGACCGGCTGCGGGACTTGTGGCACTCAAACCTGGGTGTGCTTTTAGAACATTTTGGGGATTTTTGCACACTTTCCCAACTTTTCTTCCCCACTCACAGTGTGACTTTGCTGGGGGGGCGCTTTGTACATGTCGGGCACCCTTGTACTCGGGTGACCGGCTGCGGGACTTGCTGCACTCAAACCTGGGTGTGCTTTTAGAACATTTTGGGGATTTTTGCACACTTTCCCAACTTTTCTTCCCCACTCACAGTGTGACTTTGCTGGGGGGGGGGGGGGCGCTTTGTACATGTCGGGCACCCTTGTACTCGGGTGACCGGCTGCGGGACTTGCTGCACTCAAACCTGGGTGTGCTTTTAGAACATTTTGGGGATTTTTGCACACTTTCCCAACTTTTCTTCCCCACTCACAGTGTGACTTTGCTGGGGGGCGCTTTGTACATGTCGGGCACCCCAGGACTCGGGTGACCTGCTGCGGGACTTGTGGCACTCAAACCTGGGTGTGCTTTTTGAACGTTTTGGGGATTTTTGCACACTTTCCCAACTTTTCTTCCCCACTCACAGTGTGACTTTGCTGGGGGGCACTTTGGACATGTCGGGCATCCCTGGACTCGGGTGACCTGCTGTGGGACATGTGGCACTCAAACCTGGGTGTGATTTTAGAACATTTTGGGGATTTTTGCACACTTTCCCAACTTTTCTTCCCCACTCACAGTGTGACTTTGCTGGGGGGCGCTTTGTACATGTCGGGCACCTGGACTCGGGTGACCTGCTGCGGGACATGTGGCACTCAAACCAGGGTGTGATTTTGGATCGTTCAGGACATTTCCTGGCCGCATGCCCCAAAGGGCCTCACATACCCCGGGGACACGCGCTGGACACCCCGGGTAGCCCAAAATATGCCGTTCTGTTTAAAAAGCCCGTCTATTGCTGTCCTAAGACACATGTGCAACAGCCCGGGGTTTATTTCCCTTCATAAGTAGGGTTTCTCTCTATAGTGCACACTTGGAAAAAATGCATTTCTTTAGGGGTGCAATTGCGGCCGGAGTCCACGGGAGGGCTCCAATTCCCCGCTGCTGTCCTCTTGCAGTGTAAGAGGGTTGCTGTTTTCTGTCTGGAAATAGGTCCCCAAAAGGCATCCAGGGCCCCTAATGACAGTAATTTATGGCCCCAAAAGGCCTCACATTGCCCGGGAAGACCTGACGGACGCCTCGGCGTCACCGAAATACTACAAACTGTTTAAAATGGGGGCCCCAAAAGGCCTGGAAATGATGCCTTTAATGCTGGAAAATAATGCATTTCTTTAGGGGTGCAATTGCGGCCGGAGTCCACGGGAGGGCTCCAATTCCCCGCTGTCCTCTTGCAGTGTAAGAGGGTTGCTGTTTTCTGTCTGAAAATAGGGCCCCAAAAGGCATCCAGGGCCCCTAATGACAGTAATTTATGGCTCCAAAAGGCATCACATTGCCCGGGAAGACCTGACGGACGCCTCGGCGTCACCGAAATACTACAAACTGTTTAAAATGG
>NC_084745.1:5537449-5541043 GCF_033978785.1 Entelurus aequoreus
TCGGCTGGAACGCGGCGGGACTTGCTGCACTCCAGCCTGGGTGTGATTTTTGATCATTTTCATGACTTTTTCCCCAACTTTCCCCACTTCCCCTGTGACTTTGCTGGGTGCGCCCTGGCCATGCTGGGTGCCTCCAGGCACCCCTGGGCTCGGCTGGAACGCGGCGGGACTTGCTGCACTCCAGCCTGGGTGTGATTTTTGCTCATTTTCACGACTTTCCCCCCAGACTTTCCCCACTTCCCCTGTGACTTTGCTGGGTGCGCCCTGGCCACGCTGGGTGCCTCCTGGCACCCCTGTGCTCGGCTGGAACGCGGCGGGACTTGCTGCACGCCAGCCTGGGTGTGATTTTTGACCATTTTCACGACCTTTTCCAGACTTTCCCCACTTTTCTACCCCACTTCCCCTGTGACTTTGCTGCATGCGTCCTGGCCACGCTGGGCACCTCTTGGCACCCCTGGACTTGGGTGGAACGCGGCGGGACTTGTGGCACTCAAATGTGGGTGTGATAAGGAAAAAAACTAGCCGTCAACGGCAAATTTTTAAAATCGGTCTCCAAACTAGGGCACGCGGGCCGAAGCGGTACGCCGGAATCCGGCCCCCGGATTTTTGTGGATTTTTGTGGATTTTTATTATTTCTTTGGACATGTCGTGCATCCCTGGACTCGGGTGGGCGGCTGCGGGACTTGTGGGACTCGAACCTGGGTGTCATTTTGGACCATTTTTCGGGACTTTTGCCTACTTTTCCCACTTTTCCCCCCCACTCACAGTGTGACTTTGCTGGGGGCGCTTTGGACATGCCGGGCACCCTTGGACTCGGGTCACCTGCTGCGGGACTTGTGGCACTCAAACCTGGGTGTCACCTGGGTGTGATTTTGGACCATTTTCGGGACTTTTGCCTACATTTCTGAATTTCCTCCCCCACTCACAGCGTGACTTTGCTGGGAGCCTTGTGGACACGTCGGGCATCCCTGGACTCGGGTGACCGGCTGCGGGACTTGTGGCACTCAAACCTGGGTGTGCTTTTAGAACATTTTGGGGATTTTTGCACACTTTCCCAACTTTTCTTCCCCACTCACAGTGTGACTTTGCTGGGGGGGCGCTTTGTACATGTCGGGCACCCTTGTACTCGGGTGACCGGCTGCGGGACTTGCTGCACTCAAACCTGGGTGTGCTTTTAGAACATTTTGGGGATTTTTGCACACTTTCCCAACTTTTCTTCCCCACTCACAGTGTGACTTTGCTGGGGGGGGGGGGGGCGCTTTGTACATGTCGGGCACCCTTGTACTCGGGTGACCGGCTGCGGGACTTGCTGCACTCAAACCTGGGTGTGCTTTTAGAACATTTTGGGGATTTTTGCACACTTTCCCAACTTTTCTTCCCCACTCACAGTGTGACTTTGCTGGGGGGCGCTTTGTACATGTCGGGCACCCCAGGACTCGGGTGACCTGCTGCGGGACTTGTGGCACTCAAACCTGGGTGTGCTTTTTGAACGTTTTGGGGATTTTTGCACACTTTCCCAACTTTTCTTCCCCACTCACAGTGTGACTTTGCTGGGGGGCACTTTGGACATGTCGGGCATCCCTGGACTCGGGTGACCTGCTGTGGGACATGTGGCACTCAAACCTGGGTGTGATTTTAGAACATTTTGGGGATTTTTGCACACTTTCCCAACTTTTCTTCCCCACTCACAGTGTGACTTTGCTGGGGGGCGCTTTGTACATGTCGGGCACCTGGACTCGGGTGACCTGCTGCGGGACATGTGGCACTCAAACCAGGGTGTGATTTTGGATCGTTCAGGACATTTCCTGGCCGCATGCCCCAAAGGGCCTCACATACCCCGGGGACACGCGCTGGACACCCCGGGTAGCCCAAAATATGCCGTTCTGTTTAAAAAGCCCGTCTATTGCTGTCCTAAGACACATGTGCAACAGCCCGGGGTTTATTTCCCTTCATAAGTAGGGTTTCTCTCTATAGTGCACACTTGGAAAAAATGCATTTCTTTAGGGGTGCAATTGCGGCCGGAGTCCACGGGAGGGCTCCAATTCCCCGCTGCTGTCCTCTTGCAGTGTAAGAGGGTTGCTGTTTTCTGTCTGGAAATAGGTCCCCAAAAGGCATCCAGGGCCCCTAATGACAGTAATTTATGGCCCCAAAAGGCCTCACATTGCCCGGGAAGACCTGACGGACGCCTCGGCGTCACCGAAATACTACAAACTGTTTAAAATGGGGGCCCCAAAAGGCCTGGAAATGATGCCTTTAATGCTGGAAAATAATGCATTTCTTTAGGGGTGCAATTGCGGCCGGAGTCCACGGGAGGGCTCCAATTCCCCGCTGTCCTCTTGCAGTGTAAGAGGGTTGCTGTTTTCTGTCTGAAAATAGGGCCCCAAAAGGCATCCAGGGCCCCTAATGACAGTAATTTATGGCTCCAAAAGGCATCACATTGCCCGGGAAGACCTGACGGACGCCTCGGCGTCACCGAAATACTACAAACTGTTTAAAATGGGGGCCCCAAAAGGCCTGGAAATGATGCCTTTAATGCTGGAAAATAATGCATTTCTTTAGGGGTGCAATTGCGGCCGGAGTCCACGGGAGGGCTCCAATTCCCCGCTGTCCTCTTGCAGTGTAAGAGGGTTGCTGTTTTCTGTCTGAAAATAGGGCCCCAAAAGGCATCCAGGGCCCCTAATGACAGTAATTTATGGCTCCAAAAGGCATCACATTGCCCGGGAAGACCTGACGGACGCCTCGGCGTCACCGAAATACTACAAACTGTTTAAAATGGGGCCCCAAAAGGCCTGGAAATGATGCCTTTAATGCTGGAAAATAATGTTGTTTTTTTTGGTTTTTTTTTTATAGGTGCAATTGCGGCCAGAGTCCACGGGAGGGCTCCAATTCCCCGCTGTCCTCTTGCAGTGTAAGAGGGTTGCTGTTTTCTGTCTGAAAATAGGGCCCCAAAAGGCATCCAGGGCCCCTAATTAACAGTAATTTATGGCCCCAAAAGGCCTCACATTGCCCGGGAAGACCTGACGGACGCCTCGGCGTCACCGAAATACTACAAACTGTTTAAAATGGGGCCCCAAAAGGCCTGGAAATGATGCCTTTAATGCTGGAAAATAATGCATTTTTTTTTTTTTTTATAGGTGCAATTGCGGCCAGAGTCCACGGGAGGGCTCCAATTCCCCGCTGTCCTCTTGCAGTGTAAGAGGGTTGCTGTTTTCTGTCTGAAAATAGGGCCCCAAAAGGCATCCAGGGCCCCTAATTAACAGTAATTTATGGCCCCAAAAGGCCTCACATTGCCCGGGAAGACCTGACGGACGCCTCGGCGTCACCGAAATACTACAAACTGTTTAAAATGGGGCCCCGAAAGGCCTGGAAATGATGCCTTTAATCCTGGGTGCATTTAGGGCCGGAGTCCACAGGAGGGCTCCGGTCCCCCACTCTTTTTGATGACCTATGGCCCCCAAAAGGCCTCGCATTCGACCGGGAAGACCTGATGGACTCCTCGGCGTCACCGAAATACGCCAAACTGTCTGAAAATAGGGCCTCTAATGACATCACTTGGCCCGTTTTTTAGGTTTCACCTGCGGGGATTAAATGCTC